>NC_049207.1:28859945-29061409 GCF_013347855.1 Anguilla anguilla
GGGCGTGGCAGTTTTCTCCGCTAAAATGTATGAGGCTCAGCAACCATAAGTTGTAGACCAACCAAATTTGGTAGGTGGGTTCCTATGGCACCCCACTACTCAGGCACTAAAAAACACCTATGTCGGCCAGATGGTGGCGTTATAACAAAGGGTCATAGTTTAAAAGGTCATAACTCCCACACCGTAAGTCAGATCAACACAAAACTTCATCGACTGATGCATCTTAATGTGCTCTACAACTTTCCTATTGGGAGCACCTATGTCCGCCATATGGTTTGCACACCATTTGGACTTTTTCATTAGGTGGGGTGCGGAAAAGCTGGAGCTCCAAATCTAAACGGTTACGACATCGAGTAAACTTCTTTACGGCAAGCGACAACCATGGCGACTCAAGTAATCCGACACCGTAGGGTCTAGTTTTTATCAGTGAGGGGACGGTCTGACAGTGCCACCCAGAGTGCATGCTAGGATAGGCTACCAAACCTTTTTTAGTAAAAGCTTTCTGAGAGGATGAATAATTACTTTTCTTTGGCATGGATCCATTTGAAGACAGTATCGGGTGAGTTCGTTAAGTCTTTAAATCTGTCATTATGGTGAGAAAAAGCTAAACCATTTTACTGGTAGGTTTTGAGTTTCTGTGCAAACGCGCGAAAACACGCTGGTATAATAAAACAATGACGGTAATACATATATAGTCCGCTTCGTTCCGTTGCTACCATAACATAACAGACTGTCTTGTGTCTACAGCTGCAGTTTCTCGCTGCAATTTCAAACATTGAATATTCACAAAAGACGCAATTTATGCTGTACTCTGCCAATGTCTAAATAAATAATACGCTACGGTAAAGCTTTGAGAGGATGAATCATTACTTTTCTTTGACGTGGATCCATTTGAAGACAATAACGGGTTTGTTTACTCTTTAAATCCGTCATTATGCTGAGAGAAATCGTATTCTCAATTTAATCTTAAAATTGACTGTAAGGTTAGGGTTGTAACTAGTTAGCTGTTTCGTAGGTGACTTAGTTAATGCACCCGTCTTAACTATTTCTTGTATTTCTGCATAGACTGCGTTGTTGCTGTTCTTGTTTGTGTTAGTGTTAATCAGTTTAACCTACAGGGTCCAAGTTGGACTATGCGGTTGTTCCCTGCACTTGGAATTGTAGGCTACTGCCCTCTAGGGTTTTCGACACACTTGTTCCTGGTTATGGTTATACACTTTGTTGTACGTCGCTCTGGATATGAGCGTCTGCCAAATGCCTGTAATGTAATGTAATATTCCGTAGCAACAAGATAAACCCGACATTAGCCCTAAAATATGCCAATACAGCAGTGAAAACGCTGCTCACTGAATAACGAAATAAACGAGACAAAGTTTAAAAAAAAATACCACGTCATTCTACAGTCAATATCTGGGACTAAACATTGAATAAATATACAATCTTACCATTGTTTATATGCGTAGAGATGTCCCTTTTGCGACTGAGTGGTCATATATTGTCTTGGATAATCCGTTTGTGAAATGTCGGATATTTTCAAAAATAGCTGTGCGTAATACCACACCTGTTGCTTACGGCGTTGTCGCCCTTTTTACTGCAATTTGGCTTGATTGACAACTCATTTATTCCGTAGGTGAAAGTATAAGCTATCTAACGATGTATAACGTCTGATTTTGCTTTTGGAATGGCGTTTTATAGGTCAGCGTACCCGGAAATTTTTTTATCTGCCAATGTCTAAATAAATAAAACGGTAGGCTGCTCTGCAGCCAGCACGCAGGTCGCGAGTTGATATTTCGTCTTTTGTTTCGTTTTTTCTCAATGTCGTCTTTATTATTTGAAATGCGTATTTATGTGTTATTATTCTATCTGTCTCTGAGGCGCTCTGAAATGTGCATTCTCTGCTAAGCTGAGCAATGGATTGGAATATGTGTCTGACGTAGTGTTGCACCGTATACTGAAACTTCAGCACTTTTTCGGTCCTTAAAAAAGAAACTGTTCGATATTAGAATATTCCGACGTTCGGCAGTTTTGAGTCAAATGTAAAAGCCAGGGAAACTTGTCTCCCGCGTTACTGATTGAGAGGATGAAAAGTGTCATTTGTCAGAATCTTCGCTAGATGGCAGTAGCAACTAAGGTTGGCAAGTGAGGTGACGTGCGCTTGTGTATTTTCCGTCGTTGATACAGCGCTTGCTTAGACTCAGTTTACTTCAGTAGCAATAGTTGTTCTAATTTGTAAATATTTTATTATAGGAAGATGCTGTATTGTTATTGAAATATGCTGTTTTTAGATCTATTTTAAAGTGAAAGACCTGTTTAAAGATAATTTACTTTGCAATTGTTTAATTTTTGAAATATATTTAATATAGTTTTTTATGGTTTAGTGTTGTAACACTATAGGCCTGTGCTTATTGATATGTTGAACAGGCTTCAACTTAAAGGTTGTTAATAAACCAGGTTTTTAATAAACCGTGAATTCGAAAATGAGGTCAACCCTTGTGGACATTACATTTCTGATCAATTAAGGTAATTTTAGTATCGTTAGGTACCGAGTATTGAATCAATATCGTTTCAGTATCAATTATCGTGATACCATACCTGGTATCGGTATCAAAAGCCGTGTTTCCACCAAAAGTACCCGTAACTTTTAGTCCCAGGAACTACTTTTCAAGGAACTAAAAGGTTCCTTCAGCCCATTGTTGTCTGCGTTTCCACCGCGGTCTAAAGTCCCGCGAAGATTAGGCAAATTAGCCCACTGACGTATGAAAAAGCGACGTTGTCGTCGGTCCATCTGTCCTATGATTTCTTCTGTAACCCCATACTACCACGGAAGTAGCCTACATTATTTTATAATAACCGGGACAGCCCAGAGGGGTTTATTCCACTTATATACTACGGGTTACCAACAATGACTATATGGTTACTTTTGTATTTATTGATTTTTATCGATTTAATCACCTGGAATTGAAATATTCTTCTGCAGCCATTTGGGCATTATTTACCGTTGTCAAGCAAAACTGTCGTTGGTAGTTGAACTTGGACCGTTGTTATGCAACAAATAGGATATAACAGGCCAATAGTCAGATTGTAACTGTTTTATATATCCTCTCAAACACATTCATTATGTTTTTATGCGAACATTCACTTTCATGTCTTGACATCCGAGGCGACAGAATGCATTCACATTTCCAATATAACTGGCAACAACAGCAGAAAACATGCACACGTTGTAAACAATTTGCTGTTTGATTACTTTCTCATCGTCAATTCCATATAGGCTAATCGCAAAATGACAAGAATAGAATGAAAACTCGGACTTGCGTGAAAATTTAAATTAGCAGTGGTACAGCCACCGTTTGCTTTCCTTCGAAGTTACTGCTAGCCGAGCAGCGAAGTGTGCCCTCCAGATGCGAACCATGCACCATAAATTAGTCCATAGTCTTCCTGGTCTTTTTGTGGAATTGAAGAATGGCAGAGTAAAATTACGGCAGTCTGAAAAAGCTAAAGGGACGATTACTAGAATTAACCTGTTATTTTACCCTGACAAAAAGTGCGGAAGGTGATTTCCAGTTTGCTTTTACTGTAATTCACCAATGTGAATTACGCAGAACTACCGCATACCTCACATAACTGTATCAAACGTTTTGAGTCAATTACAACGAGCTAACAAAGAAAATCCGGAAGAAAATATTCAGCAACCGAATTAATCCGTTTGAATGTTTTGGTACGTAATATGCTGTCCCAGCATGAATGCTTAGCATTTTATAAAACGAATACTAAAGCAAGAAAAGAACAGAAGAGCACATGTTATAATTCCAAGATGTTGGCAAGCTATAACCAAAACTAGGCTACTGTGCCGCATAACATACAAGTTTGATTTGAAGTTATTATGAAAATAAATCGGTTTTCAGCTGCATATTTTTAAACATGGTGGTTGAAATAAAACACTGCAAGTAGTCGACCAATCAGAAATTTTCAGCGTTTGCGCCCCACCCCAAAGGTTCCGGTACTTTTGGAAAGTACTACCCCCCGAGCAGGAGCTTTTTTGGGGGTAAAGCCCCCGGAACTAAATTTAGACCCTAGTTCCAGCGGTGGAAACGCACTGAGTTCCTCAAAAGGTTCCTAGTTCCGGGGGAAAGTTCCTGCGGTGGAAACGCGGCTAAAGTCAAATTTTTGGTATCGTGACAACACTAGTGTGACACCTTTTTTAGTTGCGGCATGGAAGCGTTGCAGCTGTACATACACACCGGGCCATCTAAGTGTTACGACATGCCATCTAAGTGTTACAACATAGTAAAGGCCTTTACGGGAAGCGGCCAGGACACATCCATGGTGACGCATCTAAGTCATCCGCCAGTGTCTCTTAGCACAAAATTGGCTGTAAGTCATCAATATTTTATACAATCATCATGATATTCAGTAGATATGTTGGGTGAAGGTATATGGTCATGAGGACAAAGCCATTGTAAAATTGCTCCATAGGGGGCGCGATAGTGCCAATGCTTGGACCCCTCCCAATGCCGCTTGCAGCTTTAATTTGCAAATATTTTCTTAGTATTTCCACAGGAAGTACTTTTGTTTGTAAAACCACCACCAGGTGGCAAATGTGAGGACTCAAAATCATTTGTGACAGTTAACACTTTGACTCACGAGGAAAGTAGAACAGTGTTACCTCTGTTTTTTTTTTAATGGGAAAGGGGAGGAAAATACATTTTAAAGACAAGTTGAAAATAGGGACATGCTTGTTACCCTTAACACTTTGTGTGTATTTGAGTGAAATGTACATCCATAAACAGTTGTTCAAACAACTTTGTGGTCTGACCGTGAAACTTAACAATAGTCAGATAGTTTTGAGCACAGTCTAACATCATCCATGTTAGTTTCACTTAGGATATAGGGGAGAGTCGCTATAAATGTAATGCATCATAAAATTTAGCCCAATACCAAATGATCAATGGAAAAGAAACAGCATTTATCACATGCATTTATTATAAGCACACCCCAGATTGGTCTGTATAGTAGGCTATTTGGTTTTGTGCTTGTTTTTGCTGCGCAACTGCTGTGGTCATAGACTATGAGCTAGATTTCTGTAACAAAGTGTGATGTGCCGTGCATCCTTCAGTCACTGCGATATTCCTGAAAAGATCTGGTCATAGGGGCCCCCTAAACTGGGTCCGTGCCCCCTGTCCTAATACTCAAGCTTAGCCACTGGGCAGTGGTCAAAGAAAACATGTGTTTTCACATATGCAATGATTTTAAAAGGGAAATAAATCCCTTATCGTCTATATAACAAAAATGCTATACTTCAGAAATACAACTATTGGAATTGATCCAGCTGTGTACTTTATTTCAATAAAATAGTTTTGCAACATAGCCTATTGCTTCATAATATGAATGAACTTAGGTTGTTTTGGGAAGTAATAGAAGTAATAAAAACACAGCTTTTAAATGTTAAACGACCACATATTAGTGTAGAAACTCATAGAAACATTTTTTATGTTCTATTTGCTCAAAGATTTGCAAGAAAGCAAGTGAAATGATCTTAAATAAATTTAATTTGGAGATTTCTGTTCACCTGCTTTTGTTTTGCAAATTATTAATTAGAGGCGTAAATCGGTCTGTCACCAAAGAAACTGATGAAGGGCTTTACACACTAGGCCATCTATCGCTTGAAGAGATATAGATAATCAGGTATGTTGTGCAGTGCTCATTATCTAGGCTTCACCAAGATCATGTCTGCAGTGTGCTATAAAGCATTTTATTTTTACAAATTGGTGTTTGTTTTTTTATTTTGTTTTTTAATTACGGTGAAAAGGAGCTGCGTCTTTTTGATTCCCAGTTCCCAACCTGCTGCCAGTGTGCGATGATGCATATCCCTAGGGAGGTCAAACCTGTTTTAGCGATTATTATTTATTTATTTATTTTTGGCAAGTTTAACAGTTTATTTTAAATTCATAATGGCATAAATGCTACAGTATCATCAAATAACAATATATAAATTGCTGACTTTCCAGAAAATAACAATTGGCCAATCTTTTTACGTTTCAGGAAAAGAAATTAAAAAGCAAGAAATGAATAGGTGTTCGATATTCATTTTAAAAACAGAAATTGAAAAACGAAAATCAATTGTTTATTCACATTGCTGACTGATATTAAGCATACAATCACATAAACTGAACTTTCTCTCCCCAGGGGTCAAATGTAGAAAAATATTAATGTGGAAATCGGAGGGCTCTTTATTGACCAATAGAAAAAATCCCTTCTGGGGAATTTTGAATAAGATAGTGAGCTTC
Organism: Anguilla anguilla; assembly: GCF_013347855.1. NCBI lineage: Eukaryota > Metazoa > Chordata > Actinopteri > Anguilliformes > Anguillidae > Anguilla > Anguilla anguilla. The sequence continues at coordinate 28,866,233 of NC_049207.1, forward strand.
TGAAATTGTTGTAGAATTCTAAGTTCCTCAGGATGCTGGCAGCTTAACATTAATATAGGACACCTAAATATATGAAAGCATGAATACATAATAACCGAATAATATATAAAACATTTCACAGCGATTTTGTATTATAACAAAAATGTGTAATAATATCTTCAATTAGAATAGATTTTCTATAATGACCCAGTTTACTTCGGAGCAGCACTAGGTGCAGGCACAAATTCTCGTAAACAAAGTAAAATTACCTGTTAAAGTAAGCTCAGATGCCAATTTTGTTTTAATGTTTGTACATGGAACGCCCGTGAATACATTGCCAGCAGAAAGTGTCACCTACCTCTGCAACTAGACTGGTTACACAGGAAGAAGGAAGATAATAAATCGTATTAAAGAAAACAGCCATCATTTTCTGACAAGTTTTTATGACCTTGTGAAAAATAAACTGTCGAAGTATATTTTCTGAAAAATCGCCAAAAACGGGTTTGACATCCCTATTAGGGTCTTACGAGTTTTATGTTGCAAACTATTGTAATACAATAAGAGAGATACTGGATCCATAAAAATATTTGAATGGCTTCTATGCTGATACCAGCCCAATATTAGCTGGTATTAGGGCTTTATTTTTTCCAAATACTAATGTTATTTTAAAATCTCAGAGCTAAGCATTCGTCTTAAGATAGTGAATCACCCCGAAATGCAACGCGGCGTGATGTCAATTGGTTCAGTGATACTTCATCAGCTTTTCCTTCACTGGAGAGGAATGACTCCAGAAGAATATTTATAAACTTTGGAATGACCTCAGGGTTTAATGATTGGCTGTAATAATGTCTAGGCTCTGATGCAGGTGGGTTGCATGCCTTGATTTCAAACGTAATAAGGAAATTATCAGATAGTACAGGGTTATGGAGTGCGACAGTAAGATTTACAACATTGATACCATGGGACAGCAGTAAATCTAAGGTATGGTTACGGTAGTGAGTAGGCTCACAAACATTCTGTACAAAACCAACAGAGTCAATAATAGAGGCAAAGGCTGTTACGAAGGGGATCACCATGTTTATCCACATGTATATTAAAATCACCAACAATCTGCCAAAATTGCAAGGTGTGACAAAAACTCAGAAAATTATATTAAAAAATCAGAATAAGGCCCAGGTGGCCTGTAAACATAAGAGAAAAAAGGACTGCCTGCTACCACTTATTTCATCCAGATCAGGCTGTACACAGTTCATAGTAAGAACTTCAAAAGAGGAGAACGTATTTCCACACTTAGGTGTTAAACTCAATATGGACTGATAAATAGCTGCAAAACCACCCCCTCTGCCTGATGAACGCGATACCTGAGTACTTACAAAACCCATGGGAGACACTTCTTTAAGTGCAACATATTCATCAGGTTTTAGCCAAGTTTCAGTCAGACATAGTACATTGAGATTATGGTCTGTGATCAATTAGTTTACAAGATCCGCTTTAGGAGCAAGTAATCTGACATTTAATAGTCCAATTTCTAAGAGATTTACTATAGTTAGTAGCAATGTGACATTCTTTTAATACAGTGATGTTATCCAAATTAATAACACAGTTAGCTTTATGTTTGCATAAATGCATGGAGCAGACACTGTCTCAATATAATAAATACTAGTTTCTAAGTCAGATGGTATGATTAAAAAGCAAAGGGCCAAGTTACTTTAAACAATTTAGGAAACATTGGGTAGTATTGCTTTGGAATACAGTTTGTTTAATTTGTATGAGGTAAGATAGCTAATGTTGTTTCTTGAAACTTGTCGTAATTTTGATATCAATACTTTTAATGCAGGCCTAGATTTTGCCAGTTTGAATTAATGACTTATCGACTGCGCTTTGCATGTGTGTGTAACTTGGCATTTTTGTACGTTGAAAACGTGTTTTTCACCAGATATTATTTATTTTGTACTGTTTGTTATGTGTACGTGATAACAGTAATTCATATATAAATGTAGGCTATGACAGACATGTATACACATACATTCATGCGAAGACACATAGCCTACATTCTCAAAGAAACACATAGGCATGAATTTAATCATTTGTCCTTTACCATGAATGACAAATAAATGAAAGTGTATGTCATATTTTTAAATGGAGGTGTTTTTAAAGGGATATTGTACAAGACAGTCTTGATAATTGTTTGTATTTAGGTAGATGATTTAGGCTAGCTAACATTAATTTAGAAATGTGTTGTTGCAGGGTAGCTACATCCAGAAAGGGCCAGTGTGGGTGCACACACCTGATTCTACTGGCCAACCACTAGAGTCTTTGCTAAGCACCTTGATTAGTAGAATCAGGTGTGGGCACCCACACTGGCCCTTCCTTCCTGATAAGACTGGGGACCCCAGCTCTAAAACATGAAAAGCACCAAATTAAGAAAAATTAACAGCTTGTTAAAATTCTGGGATTGTAATTGATGTTGGCATGAAAACCAGCATATACAGTGGCATACCTGCCCATCCCAATCACACAGAAAAATTCGGGACAATTCTCGCCGCGAGGGGCGGTAACAGCCATTCTACTATATTTCGCTGCTCCCTTCGCAGGCGATCACGTGATGCGGGTGGAAGGCGTCACCGTACTCTCACTGAGCCTGGGACGGCCGCCACCATTTGCTTTTCCCATTTTGCTTCAGCACTGGGTAAGCCTGGAATAACATTTCTTGTGTAATAATTTGCCTGAATATTGCAGTGAGTGCAACATAAACAAAGTTATGTAAATTGTGTAATTGCCCGGTATATTATGAGTCAAAATGTAAACGTTCATAAAAGGTGCTAGACGTAAGGTTATGTGTCTTGCTAGCTAGCTAACCAGGTTTGCCAAGTAACGGTACACCAGCTTTGCCTTGCTTGCCAGCTAGGGTATTCGTATTGTTTAAATGTTCTTTTTTTATTGAACTCTTTTAAAACTCTTTTTAGACTTAAAAACGGTCGCTGCCGAGCTCATTATCGATTTATAACTGGCCATTAAAATTTGAGGTGGCTCGGTGATTAGTCTGGTCTTGTGTTTAACTGCTGAAATGGCTAACTCTTTTTTAGGTAACGTTAGCTAGCTACCTTGACTAGAGCTAGCGTGTCTGGTTTGATGTGTCGTAATAGCTGGCGGAAAGGTTCTGCGCTCCAGAACACTTTAGTCAAACCACTGAAGACGAAGTGCGAACCTCGCCTTTCCTTCGCTTGCTAGCTAGTTATCGAGATCAACCACTCTAGCCAGTCTATTCTTCGGCGGCATCGACACCTCATTTAGCAAACAATGAAATGTTAGACTACACGGAAATTTCAATTTATGAACGCAGAGTAATAATGGCTAGTTAGCTCGTTAAAGTTTAAAACTTGATGGTGTTGGTTAGGCAACTAGCAAGCTAGTCAGTTTTTACCTCTTTTAATATATGGCTAGTTAACGACTGGCCAGTACGTTGTTTACAAACGGGAACTAGCTAACTTTATTTGCTTTATTTACTTGGGAGGCTAACGTTGGCTAGCAATCTAGCTGTGTTGTTGAAATGTGGCTGGTTAACTGACGGTCTTTGTCATAATGTGCACTTACGGTTGCAATGTGTGCGAGTGTTAAGTCCCGTCCCCAGCCTATCGAAGTCATGCATTAAACCCCTCTCTCTTTCAGCGCAACGTTAGTACTGAGCGACTGAACCATGGCTGAAGGGGAACCCCAGGTCCAGTTTAAGGTAAACTTTTCATTCATCAATTTACTGCAAACTCACTGGTCTAGTTCACTAAGAAACGTATCGCTTCTACGCCAAGGTACTATGATAGCCAATAGCAAACACCTCGTCAACATTGTGGAGTGTAGATTTACAACTAACCTAGGTGTAATGTCTCCGTTTGATAAACTTGCGAGTCAAAACAAGGAATTTTCTGGGCAGTAACAATCGGGTTTGAACGGGATCGAATACACGAGAGAAGTCCTGAATTCTTTACGGCGCGCAATGCTTCCGTTTAAATAAACTTTTTTTTTAAACCCAGCGGAACTAATTACAGAGGTGAACTTGCAGGGTATAAGGGGTGGAAGCGTAGACTGTAACAAAATGATGACTGAAACGTGGAATCAATTAAATTGCAATAAATTGAATTTTGAGTAAAAAATAATCAGTTAAAATGTTTCATTAAATAAACGCTATTAAATATTGCTGTAACAAAAGTATTAATTGAATGCAGAGGTAATTACATTCCAATCCAATGCTGAATCAAAAAAATGCAATCAAATTAAATATTGCATCAAATAAAATGCAATTGAAGTAAATAGGGAATCAAATACAATATATAATTTAATTGCATTTTATTTGTTGCAATATTTAATTTGATTGTAGTTTAATCAGTTTGATGCACTGTACTTCAAATCACCACTTTTTATTAATTCACTACTGCTTTCATTTATCAGTTAGATGGCAATTTCATGTTTTCACCAATTGTCAATCAAATTATCCCAACCACCGACGTAGCCTACATATGTGCCTTGATGATGGACAGCTTTTGCTGGACTATCCAGCCATGGGATCTTATGGTCACCTGTTTATGCGCATGGTATCTAAGTGTTCGATTCCATTACGGAAAATGTTTGGTGTGGGACTTCAGTGTGCCAGGCACTGAGCACAAGGATGCTTTACATTTAATTATCATCATATTCCTATTAATAAAAAAACTGCTGGAACAAGTAAGCTTGCTGAGTCAACATAGGTTATGGACAGATTGTTATATTAAACATATTGATATCAAAATTGTGCCAAGTTACAAGCAACAATATTGTCTATCTTAGCTGACAAACTAAACACTCTATATTCCAAAGAAATGCCACCCAGTGCTTCCTAAATTCTTTAGTGCAACACCGATTGAGTTTAATTTGACAGCCGGCTGTACTGTTATACAGTCGGTCTGTCGTCTTGCTAGCAGGGTAGCTAACATTAAACTCTTTGAAAATGCTGAACGCGGAACTGTATAAAGTGTGGGTATATTTTATTTTCAGTTGTATGAAACAACCCACATTCAGCAAGGAATATCAGGGTCAGAGCCAATCAGAGGCAGAGTAGGGGCGGGTCTTCGCAGAATGCGAGTCGGGAAAAAAAAAAAAGGCTACACACATACACACACTGTACTACGACGGAGTATTAGGGCCACATTGAGGAAAACAAATTGTGAGATTTCGAGAACAAGGTCGTAATATTACGAGAATAAAGTCGTAATTGAAAAAAAAAAGTGATAATATAACGAGAATAAAGTCGTGATTTAGGCTAATGAGAATAAAGTCATAATATTTCAAGAAAAAAAGTAATATTTCAAGAATAAAGTGGTAATTTTACAAGAAAAAAATCATAATATTACGAGAATAAAATCGTAATATTTCGAGAAAATAATACATAATTTTTAGGAAAATATATTACCAACAACCAACAGAACGGGCGAGAGGACAGTCTAATGGCAGCCTGAGCCTGCAATTTCCTCCGTGTGGTTCTTTCTTCGGAATAGAAAGTTTATTGCACAATCTTTTCAATGTCCTGATACTTATGATAATGTGGTGCTGATGTGCCAAAAGATTAAGTATTTTGTTATTTGTGAAACCTATACTAAAGTATAACTACAAGATGCTCCACCTTCCTCATTTTAATGCAGACGGCAGGCTGCTCTTCTAATATTTTCCCTCTAAAATAACACAGCCTAAAAATATGACTTTATTCTCGTAATATTACATCTTTATTCTCGTAATATATTACGACCTTATTCTCACAAAATCAGAATTTGTTTTCCCTCAGTGTGGCCCTATTACTCCATCCTAACACACAGAGACAGACCTGCTAAATGTCAGGCGCATCGGTGCGACCAATGAAAATGTTTAGTCGCACTTGACAGATTTTTGGTCGCACTCTGGAGCCTTGCTTGTATATATGTTCATTTTGTGTTTGTATCCAATGTTTTTTATTGGTTGATGTATGTGAAATGATCAATGGGGAGACATATTCTTTGTAGGCTAGGAGCATTTGTGGCAGGAAAAAGAACGCAATATCCATACCGTTGTCGTTAATAAAATCGATAAACCTGCCGTGATGAAATCCATATGGCTCCCTCATCCAGAATTTTTTTCACACCTTCAACCCAGATAACGCCAATTGCCATCATAAAACACTCTCTTTAAACTGTGAGTAACTCTGAGTGACTGACAATAAATCCAGATTTGCGTTTGAAATTGTATGTATTTAAGATAAAACAACACTGAATTCATCATAAATATTTTATTTTTTAAATTTAGTGTTATATTTTGACCAATTATCTCATTACCTTAACATGTGATTTCTGTTTGAAGAAATACTTAGTTTTTACAGCAAAAACTTACAATATGATAAAAATAATATTCTATTCCTAAGGCTGAAGGAGAGGCTTTTCATGATTTAAAATTCCTCATAATATTCAAAGTACAATAAAATGAATGTGTTATCATAATGAAATGTGATTTAGAGAAGATGACTAGAATTATGATAATGAGCACAAACTAGAGCCCGACCGATATATCGGGCCGATATTTGCATTTTTGGACCATATCGGTATCGGTAGTCAAGGATGACATGTGGCCGATATGTAGGACCGATGTATGTATTTTTTTTTAACACTGACACACGGGCGCTCCTAGCACTCCATCTAGTGTTTCTCGCTGCACACAACCTTTGTTTTATTATAATTTTATTTTTTTTGCAATTTTTCTCCCATTTTATCCCCAATTTAGTCATCATACCATTTCCCTGTGTGCATCACAGTCCTGGTCGATGCGCTATCCTCTGTCGGTCTGGGGAGGGTGTAGACTACCACATGCCTGCCTTCGATACATGTGGAGTCGCTTTGCATTCTTTTTTAATCTGATATCAATGTTTAATCTTGAACCTTCATAAGGGGCTCATTTATATGATTTATAATGGACAAAAAGCATTTTATTCGTTTTTGGAGAAATTTTGGATATGGTTCTGGACCCCTTGATATTTTAGACCACTGTACTGATGGAAAGCTTGTGATTCCTACTTGAAAATGTTTTATTTTTTATTTTTTATTAGTAGTTTATAATACAGAAAGTGACCGTGACTGCAACAATACAAACAGAACAAAACAGAAACAAAACAAAATGATAGGGGGGGGTACAGAATATAACAGAGATTCAATAATACAAAATCTATTTAAGATGTTTAAACTTTCTCAAGACAGGATCTAATAAAATTCCAGGGTCCATAAAGTCCATCATCGTCTTGGAGAGTCAGAGCAGCCTGTTCCATTGATAGTAAGTCTATAAAGTCCTTAGGCCAGTTCTCCATACTGAAACAGTTTGGTTTACGTTGTTTCCAGTTCATTAAAATAATCCATTTGGCTGATAGAAAAGCCAATGGTATGATACTGTGTACAATTTTTGGTTGCACAATGGCCATTTTCACACCTAATATACAAGTTACCGGACAAGGTTTGATATCTGTATTAAGAAAACACGACAAATTTTCAGTAATGTTCAACCAAAACTGCTTAACAGGAGGATAGCCAGTGCATCAGTGTACCCTCTACTTCACAACCATGCCAGCATTTGGATAATGTATGATCAATTTTCTTCAGTGTGCAGGGTGTAATGTAGGCCCTGTGTATTACCTTTATTTGCAAAATCTTGTATCTGACACAGTTTGATATTTTAGTACTAGGTTTAGATTTAGGTTTTTATTTTTTCAAAGTGTCATGCATCAAAAAAAGCCCCGCATGGGCTTACAAGACACTACAAACATAACAAACAAGAGCAATAACAAAGCATAATGAGAGCGAAAGAACAAATGTAATATAATTCCATTCATGTCATTCAATGTCAACCCAAATATGAACATAAGCCTGCTCCTTAGACATTTACAGCTATAATACATAATTTAGGCATATCTTGGGCACAGCCTGTGCCTTAAACACATCAAACATAAAGTGCCCTTCCACGCTGCTGGTAAGCATCTAACACAAATTGAGCTAGGTGAAACACTTTGTCTGTAAACAGGTTATGAAGTCTACATTCATTAGACATAGAAAACAAATCAGGACATTCAGTAGACATTTTAAGGAAAAGCCTATATCTAAAATTATGATATGATGGACAATAGAACAAAAAGTGCATTTCATTTTCGACCTCTCCCAGATCACACAGGTGACACTTTCTGTTCTCCTCTGGATTTGAATGGAAGCGTCCGGTTTCCACCGCCAGAGGCAAGATGCCACATCTCAACTGGGCACAAACAGACCTCTGTGCTCTGGTCAGGTTTAAGGGTAATGTAGTGCTCAGGGTGGTAAATAATCTTAATCAGACTGTACGTTCTCAGTTTTGGTTTACACAAAATTTGTTCTGACCATTTCTGTTTATAATTTTCAAATAGTATTGTTTTAATTTGACTAACACTACAAGATAATGTATTTCTAAATATATATTGAAGACCTGCCTTACCGAATATTTTTACAAGCTCCCTTGTCCAAGAATAATTATTTGAAAAATCCCAACAGAAAATTTGTTTAGTAAGTCTATTATTGGGCATATTGATTAATCTGTTCCACAGTCGCAACATGTCACCCTTATGCCGCACTTTCCATGTCACCACATACTGCAAGTTTTGGGGCCATTTTATGCGCACCCAGAAAACAGTGCATAGCTCTGTTCTGAACTGCGTCACACTTTGTTTGCTTACAATAACCCCATACCCCTGCACCATAATCTAAAATAGGACAGACACAAGATTTATACAACTGTGTATAGGTTTTATAACCAAGATCCCTACGTAGTTTAACCTTATTAAGGACAGCTCCCAGTGCCCTACCTGCAGAGTCTGATAAAGCTTTTATTCCTTCTTCAAAGGTAAGATGGTCATCTAGAGCAAGTCCTAAGTATTTAATACTCAGTGAGTAACAGAGGTGTTGAACCAAAATGAAATTTAAACTTGGTCTGTAGCTCTCCCTTCTTCCTAAAATGCATAACCTGAGTTTTATCTTTGTTTATCTTCAATCTCCATTTGTTACACCAACAACAAACAATATTCAACAAACATTGCAGATCATTTTCAGTCTGCAAGAAGGTCTATATCATCTGCGTATGGAAGAGTGCCGACAGTAAAATCACCCAATCTAACGCCAAAAGCTGCTTGCTTAATTTCTAGTACTAGATCGTTTATATAAATAGAAAACAGCGAGCACATCCCCCTGTTTTACACCAGATGGGGTTGGAAACCAACCTGTTCTATGGTCATTGACCTGCATACATGCAACTGGGGTTTGATAAAAAGCTTTTAAAATTATAATTATAAAATTTACCATCTATATCAGATTTTAGATTTAGAAGATCATGATTTATGCAGTCAAAGGCTTTCTGGAAATCTATAAAACAACTAAAATTAGGCTACCCTTCCTGTATTCTAGCATGAGCTATAGTAGATAAAGAATATATGTGGTCAATACAAGCTCTATTTACAAAGCCATTTTGTTTGTCTACCAACAGACCAAATGTTTCTAAATAACAATACAGTCACTCATTAAGAATACTAGAATAGAGTTTATACACAACTGAGAAGACTTATCCCAAAGGAACTCTAGGATCATCATTATGGGACTTAGGGATTGGTTTTATTATAGATTTATGCCAGGCAGAGGGAACCAGGCTATACTTAAAGCAAACAGAGAAAAGATTACCTAAAATTTTAAATAAACAGGGTAGTTTCAATAGTTCATTGGCCAGATTATCAATACCAGTTGCTTTTCTCAGTTTGAGCCCACCAATTGCCCTTTTAACTTCCTCTTCAGTGACACTAGCATTTAAGTACTGATAGAAGGAATAAGAATCCTGCTGTATATTAGCCTCCATAATATTTTTAAGATCAACTATCCTTGCAAGAAAGCAATTATTCCACTCAGCTGGGCAGTTACTTCCAGAAAATAAAGAACCAAAATCTGTTTCCCTTTTTATCAGAACACAATCAATAGCAAAGACAGAGGATCAATTTTCCACCACCAGTTCCATTGGGATGGATTTAACTCTTTTTGGGCCCAAATTATTTATCATATTCCAAAACAACTGGGGGTTATTAGTTTGCAGATGCTCTATTTTTAATGCTTGCCCCCTCTCATAATTTATTTTGCAAGCCCGCAGTTTTCTGTCAAAATTATTTTGTCTAGCCTTAAATTCATTTTTAAACTGTTGCTTCCTCAAATCCTTACCATCACACTTTAGAAATCTTCTCTCAGCCTTCCTCATTTCCTTCCACATTACTTTCAACTTTCCATTCCAATAAGGTTTACGTTTCCTTGAAAATCCATCTTTCCTGTTGGAGTATGGACTTCTACTAACTTCAGTTACATTACAAATATATTTACAAAATTCACTATACCATTTATCAATTTCTTTTTGATGTTGTACTTGAGTGAGCTTATCTAAGAGTTCAATAAGCACAATTTGACACTCACTGGAGGAGAAGAGGTGAGGAGAAACATTTCTAATATTCTTCTGTGGATATTGTCTAAGTTGAACATTATCTGAGACCCTATAATCGTCAGTAGAGCCCCCACCTGCTTGGAAGGTTAAGACCAACATAGAGTGATCAGGTACCCTGTACCGATCACCTAGCAGGTTGAGACAACTGAAGCTTCCCACTCTCAATTAACTCATTAGGACTGTGGATGTTCAACTCAATACAAGTATTTAAAACAATTGTGAGGAGTAATTATGTAATCCACAACTGCTTTCCCTTTTACAGATATTGAGGTAAAATTGTCATTCCCAGATATCCATCCATTCAGAACACAGCATTTGGAGTCCTTCAGAAATTCCACCAACATTTCACCGTGTTTATTTACAACATTATCCAAGCTGACTCTGGGTGGAACATCCATATCAGTATCACTAATACAGTCTTCCAGCTGCCCTATTCGACAGTTCAGATCTCCGCATACTTAAATAGCATCAGCTTCTAACAAATTATAAATCTGAACCAATAGGTGATTATACAACCCATAGGAGTCAGCCCATATTGATCCTTCAGGGGGAAGATAGCAAGAGAAAATTATAAAGCAATACTCTGACACCAAATGCTTAAACTGTAAACCAATTACACCATCTATTGATTTATCAATTAGACTAACCCTGTATGACCTAAAAATTTCATTTTTTTTTACCAAGATACCGACACCCCCCGACCCTTTAGGGGCCTTAATGTGAGTTTTTCTGTTAAAGCCAAACCAAGTATATCCATCTATATCAATCGCATTTAGTCCGGTCAAGTGCATTTCATTGAGGGATTGAAGCTAAATAATATCAGGAGTCTAAGTTCATAGTTCATATCCGTCCATCCATTTATATTCCAGTGCACCAGAGTGAATTGTTCCGGATTTACGAGCTGGGCAGATGATCCTCAATTGTCGGCCCTCCATCTGTTCCCCATCTCTGTTATCATCCGCACCTGTTATGCGTCTTCTAACTCTCCCGTTCCCTGAGATATAAAACTGTCGCCCGGATGGTATTTCATCCAATAGAGTTCTAAAGTTCAGTTCAATCAGCCATTCAGTATGAGTCTTGGCTGATCGAATGTAAACTTTCTGAAACTTATTGTTACTCTTCAGCCTTTGTTTCTTATGTAGCACATCCACCTTATCCTGTACAGAGCCAAATTCCACCTTTATCACACCGGGCTGTCCTCCCCTTTCTCTCAGTCTTTCTGCTGCCACGACTCCGTGGGGGCTCTCCCATTGTAGTCCCTTGGTGAGCAGGTCCTGCACCAGACTCAACGTTTTCCCCTTCCTCACAATATATGCCGGAGATAATAACAGATACATCGGGATCAAAACGAGTGTTGGTTTTCTTTCACCCGATCAATCTTAGCTTCCATCTGTTCAATTCTTGCCACTATGTGGCCAATCTCCAGATCCAAGTTATCTTGAATTTCCTTAGTTTTTTGAGCGAGTTCAGCTTTCAGACAGTCTCTGTTTTCAATGGCTAGCTTTTCCAGCAAAACATGCAGACTGTCCACCTTGGAGTTTAGTTGGCTCTCGAAAGCCTCTTTCATCCCGTCTATTTTATTATTGAGCGCTTTCAACTCCTGCAGCACACTGTTTGACAATCCGGAATCACCATCTTTCTGTTCTTTCTGTCTCGTTACTTGGCCCGCCATTCGACATTTTGAGCATGCTTGATTTCCTTGATTAGTATTAATCCTTGACGCTTGATTAGAATTAATACAGGTTATTTGCGTGAGCTAAAAGTAGTTTTTCAAACACGCGCCTTCAGAAACTCACGTTCTGCGAGCATCGCCATGTTGAATTCATCGCCATCTTGAATAAAGGAGCTATTTTTACTATTACTATTTACTATTTACTAAAGGAGTACTATTTTTAAGTGTTACCTCCCATTGTGTTGTAGTTATGGGTATACCATGTCGTGCTCCCATTGTATTTTAGTTTGGAAGTTGCTGTTGCTGGTGGCAGAACATAATAACCTATACATTGCTGAGATTGTACCTCTGCAGCTCCCATTAGTTTATCTTCTAAGTCTTTCTTATTTCCTATGTCTATGCCCTTAGAAAGTAGTGATTTTATTTGCAGATTGGATAAAAATTCTGAATCTGAGCCCAAATTGTGTTTTCAGTACATTGAAAGGGACTATATTTCCATTGCTTATCACTTGCCCCACCTGTTTTATGTTGTGCTGCTACCCTACATTATTCTTATCCTCTTAGCTCAAAGCCCCTAGTGGTCAGCACGCCGGCGTGCCAAGATTACTAAACTCAGACATTCGGTGCTACTGCAACCAAAGTATGAGTTAAAAACATAAACTCATTGTTTTAGTTTCATTAGTAGACTATACACGACAACTATGCCGAATACGGAGTTTCGCAGTGCCACCATTGTCGCTCTGGTCGTTCATTTAACACGCACCCCCTCCCTGCAGTCTCATCTAGAAAACACTCCCCACCCTGGACAATATTGTCTATCTTGGCATTCATAAAAATATTCTTTCACCACTAAAAAAATCGTATTCCGTCATAGCAACAAGATGAACCTGACAATAGCCCTAAGATATGCCTATACAGCAGTGAAAACGCTGCTCACTGAATAACTAAATAAATGAGAAAAAGTTTTTAAAAATGATACCACGTCATTCTACAGTCAGTATCTGGGACTAAATATTGAATAAATATACAACCTTACCATTGGTTTCACGCATAGAGATGTCCCTTTTGAGACCGAGTTGTCATATATTGTCTTGGACAATCCGTTTGGGAAATATACACGCATTTGTGATGCCTGGGTACCTTCCAAAATAGCTGTGCGTAATACCTCGTGTTGTTTGCGGCGTTGTCGCCCTTTTTAGTACAGTCTGGCTTGATTGACAATTCATTTATTCAGTAGGTGAGAGTATAAGATTTCTAACGATGTATAACAAGTCTGATTTTGCTTTTGGAACAGCGTTTTATAGGTCAGCGTAACCAAAAATTTTCCTGTCATTGCATTCAATTACGCATTAACTCTGTGGTTGTAGTAAAAGACGCTGTTATTGTTACTCTGGTTTTATTATTTTTTTTAAATGAACTGACTGTGTGAAGACAGTAGTAGACAGAGAGTGCGCCAGGTTACAGTTGGCTTACCACAATGTACTGTATGTCTTGTGATTTCAGGTGAGCGACGACATCTAAATGTGCACAGAAGTAATTGCATTAGTACAGTGGATGTATAAGAGTGCTAGGATGTCAGTGATGCTAGTAGAGTGTGTGTGTATGAGATTGCTAAATGTTAGGAAATACAAGTACATGCTTATATCATGTAGTCGCTAGCTAACTGGCTAGTTAGCCCCACTGTAGCAGCTAGTTAACTGGCTAGTTAGCCCCACTGTAGCAAGGTAGAAGCTAGAAGAAATGTCCGTTTGTAATCAGTAATATGTGCTTACGTGTGAATGTCCAGTAAATGTGTGTTTAGCTATGGTGAGAATAATGTGCTGAGCTGAATCTGAGAATTGCAAACTTTATTTTATTGAGAATATATGACAGTAGATAATAGATCCCTGTGGACAGAGTGGCTGTGACAATGGTAAGATTGTGTTGTGTGGCGCAGCAGCAGTGTACTTTCTGTAGGCTCTGTGTAGAGGAGGAGCTCTGTGTGTGGCTGGCTCTGGACAAAGCTACCCAATGAGGATTTTCCTTCATCACGAGTACGGATATTGACACATTTTACTCGGATGGTACTCGTGCTCGTAAAAAGTACATTATCTGTACCGGATACTCGTTTCATCCGAGTATTTGGCTCAACTCTAATTGTGGCCACTCAAAATCATGCCTAACTATAATATTGCCATATCGCCCAAGCCTAGTACCCTTTGGCTTTTTGGAGAAGAGAGGCATCCTGTCAGTATGTTCAGCACGGTAAATGGCCGCTGTTACATCAGATGCATTTAGTTGTCAGCGGAATTAACATGCCTCAAGAAATCCCTTCGTCATCTACCGTTCCATTCCAAATGAGTAGCATGATGTCATTTGTGTACCTGCTGCACCACAAGGAAATTTTGGAAAGAAAGAGGTCAAGAAATCTCTTCCCAGTGACCCATAAATAAATTGGCATAGTTAGGTGCAAAAACTGCGCCCATTGCAGTACCCTGACTCAGTAAGTAGTGATCTGTTGTATTGGTACTAACCATGAATAATTTCCATCTCAGTTAGGTTGATAAGATGGAGATAATAACCGTTTTGGGCGTGAGGAAAGGTATTGGGACAGAGCCTCCAATCCACTTTATGGGGAATATTAGCTCTGTACGTCTAGCAATGACAAAATTGTATTATGTTTGAGTTTAGTACCTTTAATGGCCCTTAGTACATCAGAGGTATCACTGAAGTAAGAGGGCAAAGTGGGAATGAGTGTACTTATGAAAAATATCAATATACTGTGAAAGAGATTCTGTTATACTACCATTGCCTGACACTGTGGGGCACAGAGGCATGTTTGAAATAGATTTGTGAATTTTAGGAAGACCTCTGCTCAAATAGGGTGTTGAGTAGTTAAAAAATTCTGCCTTCCTCCGTACCCCCCGGGACCCCCTCCGCATCTTCTTTGCAGATGGCGGCGAACAGCATGGAGGAAAAAAAGGCTTGTAGGACTGGGCCTGGGGTTGTAGGCCTTCAGCGTAGATGTGTCCCCTTCGCTGGTGGTCGAGAGTGGGGGATTTTCCCCACCGTGAAAACTGGATTACTTGTTTACATTTTTGACAGATGTGGCTAGTGGGTAAATCTATCGCTGTTTCCGTCGCAGCACTTTCGACACAAGCAATTCGGAAGCGCTATCCAAAATTTATTTTACCGTGAAGAGTGCCTGACCCACAACCGTAGTAATGTGTTAACACGGCGGAACAATTATATCGTGAAATACCATCTTTGGGGGAAAAAAACGCTATATTCTGTTTATGCATGGTAGGTTAAATGCATTTAAACATAAAAACGCTCATCAATCACCCACTTCTATTCATAATTCCATCATAGCATGGAGTGTTTAAAACCATTAAGCCACCACTCCGTTTTTTTTTTTTTTTTTTTGGTCAGCGCATCACTGTTATTTTTACCTTCATTAAATGCCTTTTTACGTTCATTCGGCTTAAGGCTCTCCGCAAAATCACTTAGGCGCTACGCCTAAGCCTTTCTATGGTAGGGAAAACCCTGTAAGCAATATGACAACGTGATTAAAATGGATCGTCCCTGAATCGTATTGTGGCCCATGTATCTAGATATGTATTGGATCGTCTTATGAGGGAGAGATGCACACCCCTACTTATTACACATACAAAACTTTCTTAGTGCAGCTCTAACAACTCTGTAGTCTAATACTTGATGTTGCTGTGATGACTGCGATGTTGTTGGACTGTTCTGTTCATTGCTGCTCACGGTAGCCATAGCATATTATTCCCAGTATGAAATATGAAAAGTCACTGTAACTGTGAGTAAAACTGAATAGTCTTAATGATGAAAAATTATAGGTGGTGCCTGTGACCTCTGTAAGAGCATCTGTTCATCTGTTACACTCTGAACTCTCTCCTCCTTAGCTGGTGTTGGTGGGTGATGGAGGCACAGGGAAGACCACCTTTGTGAAGAGACACTTAACGGGAGAGTTTGAGAAGAAATATGTTGGTAAGCGACCATATCTCCCACCCCCTTCTTGCCCCTGTTCATACTTGTGAATCTAATACCCAATGTAGTGTAGCATAATGGTTGTGGAACTGGACTTATAACTCAGGTTGAAGTTACAGTAAATATTTGGTGTAAATAAACGACTACATTTATTTCACTTGACCTGCTATGTGTTGTCTGTTTTAGGGGAAAACGGCCAGCAAAATGTATTTCTCTGAAAATATTATCTAATATCCAGTTGTATTATTGGGTTGAAATGAAAGTAAGCTGCAAGTTGGTTTGGATAAGGGAATCCACCCACTAATAAAATAAATCCTGTAATTTAATTTCATGCAGATGTAGGAATTTCTTAAAAGTTATGGTGTTGAAGGTAAAGATAAACTACAGAGTCAGGAGGTCCTTTATATAATTTAATAATGCGACTGGTCGGGAAGAGGTACAGTCTTCAAAAATGAGTTTATATAGTTTTCAGAGACAAAGAACTGTAATTTAATCACCATGTGCAAAGATTCCATTACTAGCCAATCATAAGTTAGGATCAGGGAGTCCGTACCAAGGCTGATCATGCAGGCCTAGAGGTCCTCTAATCCCCTAAAGCACTTGATAGACTGCAGATATGGTATATATTTCCTCTAGTTTACATTGCAACAGGAACATGGCATGGGGTGAAACAACATACGCCTAGATATATAGACTTTTAAAAGTACACTCACAAGTACGTTTATCAAGTTACCATAAGATTATATGATATTTTATATAATTGCTTATATAACATTTTCTGTAAGTCAACTTTTTAATCATAACCCATCACAGATAAAATTGGTTAATTTTTTTCTGCCTTCTGGGCTCTAATTTGATGGAGCACTCTACCTTGATGTGTTTAACCTCACTTTCAGCATCCTGTAATAAATACAAAGCAAAAGTGTGGGAGGAAATGGCTTCATTAGGAATCCGCCATTCAGAACAAGGGTTTTCTTTTTCAGGGAATATTGAAGTCAATAAGAGCTGGGTGTGAGATCCTCACTGAGACATTCAAGCTCAGCTGATCGTTCTGGAATGGAATGTAATCACTACTGCTGTTGGTGGTGTTTGGGAACCTTGTGTCTGTGCAGGAAATTTGTGTGATGTCACTCACATGTTTTATTGTTTGTGTCTTGCCACCTTTGGTCTTTATAATGCCCCCTCTATTGGTTTCAGCAACCCTGGGTGTTGAAGTACATCCCCTGCTCTTCCACACAAACCGAGGGCCATCAAGTTCAATGTGTGGGACACGGCTGACAGGAGAATTTGGGGGGCTGGAGACGGCTACTACATACAGGGTCAGTCAATCTATCAATCATTCTTTCAGTAAACCAGTCAGTTGTTTTGTTGTATGTGTAGTGCTTGGTCTCTGAGCTGTTCTGACTGCAAAGGGCTGTGTGTGTGTTAGGGCTGGGCGATTGATCAAATTTTATTTTCAATTATGATTTTGGCTTCCAACGATTATGAAAAACAAGATAATCCAGGATAAAACTATTGTGCCGCATTCCGTTTCACAATGATGCTCGTGTTTTGTCTGTTGAATATATGTTTAGGAGTTTTCAGTATGTTGTGGCAGTGCACGACAACATATTTGATCAAATTTATTTGGTCTTATTTATTTTTATTTATTATTTTTATATATTGAATATATGTTTAGTAGTTTTCAGTATGTTGTGGAAGTGCACTACACATAGTTGGTCTTATTTATTTTTATCTCTTTTTTTTCTTTATTTTATATTATTTATTTAAATGTATATTTATTTATATATTATTTATAATCTATTTTATTTATCTCATTTTTTTTTTTTTTTTACGTTTTTCTATTTATTTGTTTTTCATTTGACTTATATTTGTTCAAGGAAATCCACTGTTAAAAAGTTTTTCTTAAAAGTTCAATGAATGCATGATGTTTCCAAAGTCAATGAGTAATCGTGTTAAATAATCATGATTTCAATACTGACCAAAATAATCGTGATTACAATTTTTGCCACAATCGAGCAGTCCTTGTGTGTGTGTTTACATGCATAAACATGCCTGGTCATTGTGTAATGCACTTTCTCTGTCTTTCCCTCTAACCCCCCCCCCCCCCCCCCCCCTTCCTTCTTTTTATTCTCCTCTCTGCCTCTAGCTCAGTGTGCAATTATCATGTTTGATGTTACCTCAAGGGTAACGTACAAGAATGTACCCAACTGGCACCGTGACCTGGTGCGTGTGTGTGAGAACATTCCCATCGTGCTCTGCGGCAACAAGGTGGACATCAAGGACCGTAAGGTCAAGGCTAAGAGCATTGTGTTCCACCGCAAGAAGAACCTGCAGGTGCCCTACGCACACATGCATACGCACTCTACACACTCACACATATGCACATGCCCCCACACAGATACATACTTGGGATGGGCATTCAGATTTCGTTGGAGTACTCGCGTTCTCGTTCCAGGGCTTTGATAAACTGACTTATCTACAGAGAATTTCATTTGGCCTATGGCGGCCAGAAAATACAAAAATGTAAAAATATGCCGGGGGGGGGGGGGGGGGGCATTATAATCAATTAAATGTATGGTTGGGTGTTTGCCATGGAAGTAGCCTATGTCGCAGATTCTGTGATTTTTGCCATTTTTCGCAGTTTTGTGACTTCCCCATTTTTTTGCCATTTCTGTGATTTCCTCCATTTTTGTTGCTTTTTGACAGTTTTGGATGGAAACTGTCATTTTTAACATAGCTTACAGTGTGATTTGTAGCCTATGGGCTAGGCCTAGAGAATTTTAATGATATTGCCGAATGCTGGGAGAAATAAAGTACGACAACGTAGATTCTAGCGTGCTGGGATCACGATTCCACTCCTGGTCAGTTGTTGTAATTAAAAGTTTTACAGGCCCTGTCAGCAGAGTTGTCGCTGAGCTGTCCTTCCACCATTACGGTAATGTTGTCAGTGAAAACAGGTTCTTAATCAGACTTAAATCTTGCAATGTACAACATGTTGTACCAAAATAAACGTTAAAGAAATAAAAACGGACACACAGTAGCCTAATGCCTCCCATACACTAGACGACTTCTAGCCAACTAAAGTCTGACGCACTCACATTTAACAACAATCTATGGGTTTTTAGTCTCAGAGGTGTACACATCTTAGGATTCTGCAAAGACTGGGAATCAAGCTGCTTCACACACAAGACTCCAACAGGATTCCTTTGGAGTTTCCCCTTCCTGTTAGAAACACACAAAGAAGAAAAGAGGAAGACTGTAACCAGATGGGCAATGGATCTCTGGCAACAGCTTTTGGCCACCATATTTGTTTTACAATATCCAGCTAATGTATAGCCAGGTAGCTATTATCGAAGCATAGCAAATATGCTACCAACCAGGAATTTTGAGGGCTTTGGTGATTTCTGTCCACTTTTCCTTTTCCACTCAATCGTGGTATAATTTGGAAGACACATCATAGAGATACTCTTGTTCTTTCCAAAGCTCCACTTGTTTTGCCTCCTGTTCAGCAGATTACTGGCACCAGGACTTGCGCTTTGTCACCATTGCCATGTTTACTACTAGAGCTCGACCGATATGGGACCGATACCGATTTTATAGGGGAAAAATTCACCGATTACCGATATGGTGGCCGATATAGTGAAATTTTGAGCTGGAATGAAAATAGACCTTTCTGTGTGGATTGTGCACCGATTTTGCACCAATATGGCTTTCTTAACTCCTTGGAGCACAAGCCAAATCTTGCCAATCCTTGCCCATTTAGGGGGTGCCCTACTTAAAGCCTTATAACTCCAGATGTGACACCACAGAGACTTGAAAAATGGCTTAAATGAAGCAAGACATTTGTACAATTTACAATACTAACGCAGATTAGTTTATATTCATCATTTTGGAAGAAATAAAGTGCCACAAATGCAATTGTTTTAACAAAAAATCAAAAATAAATTAGCACTTTTTAAGTTTGCAATGAAATACTGAAAGATTGCATATATACAGGAGGTTAAACTATACATGTGCTTGATCAAAAACTTCTTGACCACAAGTTCATAAAATCTAAGGATGGATATGTAGAACTACTATTGATGTATGAAGCAAAAACTAAGCAGTGTACCCAGCGTCTCCAAATCTATCCAAATTATCTAAATTATGCATTGTTGTAAATCACTATATATTCACGTATTTCACTACAAATCAATTGTTTTGACTCAAGAAAATCACTGTTGTATAATTTTCAAGTGGGAATTACAAGCTTTCAGTCAGTACAGTTGTCTAAAATATCTAGGGGTCCAAAACATATCCAAAATTGAATAAAATGCTTTTTGTTCATTATAATGCATATACATGAGCCCCTTATGAAGGTTTAAGATGAAACATTGATATCAGATGTAAAAATAATGCAAAAATATTGTCACACTGCGGTACAGTACCTAAATGTGCAATAATTAACTATTGTATGTATTTCTATACTCTGTGCTCTTGTATGTTTTCTTGTATGGGGATGGGACGACATGAAAACAATTTTCAACCGTCCACCACGTTTTGGCAATGTTCCAACTCTTACGTCATCACTGTTGCATGCTTCACAAACATTACAGCCCTAACTAACGCTTACACTACAATGTGAAATATCCACATTATATAATACCACCTATTTAAAGACTCTCAATTTTAAAAATAACGTATATAACCGAAGTATTTTGAGAAGTAATACTTACATAGCAATGATGAAATCTTACCTGTTTCAGTAGAAGGAGACAAAGACAGGAAATCAATGATATAGTTCTCTCCGCTCCTGTCTTATACCAGAAAACGATGTCAGCTAGGTCTATCAGCAAACACATGGCTTAGTTATGCTCAGGAGTCCTCAATAATAATAGTATTTTCCAAGAAATTACGAAAAATTGTTAACAACGTTTCGTTAGCAACTTAGCAGTGTCTTTGTTTTACTGCTACCACCACAGAGTGAATGCGAAATTGAATGCGGTGATGAGAAAAATTTTGGTTACGCTATCCTATAAAACTCTATTCCAAAAGCAAAATTAGACATGTTATACATTGTTAGAAAGCTTATACTCTCACTTGCTGAGTAAATTAATTGTCAATCAAGCCAGACTGTACTAAAAAGGGCGACAACGCCGTAAACAACACGTGTGGTATTACGCACAGCTATTTTGGAAGGTACCCAGGCATCACAAATGCCCGTAGCTATATTTCAAAAACGGGACATCTCTACACATGAGGACGGAGTGTAGCACAGTGGGTAAGGAACTGAGCTTGTAACCGAGAGGTCGCAGGTTCGATTCCCGGGTAAGGACACTGCCGTTGTACCCTTGAGCAAGGTACTTAACCTGCATTGCTTCAGTATATATCCAGCTGTATAAATGGATACAATGTAAAATGCTATGTAAAAAAGTTGTGTAAGTCGCTCTGGATAAGAGCGTCTGCTAAATGCCTGTAATGTAACATAAAACCAATGGTAAGGACAGTTGTATATTTAATCAATATTTAGTCCCAGATATTGACTGTACAATGACATGGCATCATTTTAAAAAACTTTTTCTTGTTTATTTCGTTATTCAGTGAGCAGCGTTTTCACTGCTGTATTGGCATATTTTAGGGCTATTGTCGGGTTTATCTTGTTGCTATGACGGAGTATGATTTTTGAGTGGGGAAATAATATTTTATGAATGCCAAGATAGACAGTATTGTCCATTATGTCATGAGTGGGGGGTGTAGTTACAGATGAGACTGCAGGGAGGAGGTAAGTGTTAAATGAATGACCAGAGCGACAATGGTGGTGCTGCGAAATTCCGTATTCGGCATAGTTGTCATTTCAGCGAGGAACACTAGATGGAGTGCTAGGGGCGCCTATTTGTCAGTGTTAAAAAATAAATAAATTAATTAAATTTTTAAATTATCGGTCCTACATATCGGCCACATGTCCTCCTTGACTACCGGTACTGATTTGGTCCAAAAACGCTAATATCGGCTCGATATATCGGTTTGATTCAAGACTAAAGACTTACTATAATATGAAATGTTTGATTTTGTCAGAATGATAAAGATGAGGGAAAAACTGTCAAACTTGGAGCCATCTTAACCCCTTTGTGCAGTCCCCCTGCTGGTCTTCATGCTGGCATGCCTAAGTTGCTCAGCTTGGACATTCATTGCTCCTGCAACCATACTATTATTTGAAAACAAACTGTGTTCTAGTTTTATTAGTAGATGATACAGGACTATGCTAAATACGAAGTTTCTAAGCGCCACCATTGTCACGCAGGTTGTCCATTTAACAAGCACCCCGTCCCTGCAGTGTCTATCTGGCCATTCATAAAAATATATTCTTTCACCACTAAAAATATGTATTCCATCCAGGTAAACCCAACAATAGCCCTATGATATGCTAATACAGCAGTGAAAATACTGCTCACCGAGTAACAAAATAAACAAGACAAATTCTTCAAAAAATGATACCATGTCATTCTACTGTCATGTATATACTAAATATGGAATATATATTCAACCTTATCATTGATTTTACGCATAGAGATGTCCCTTTCAAGACTGAGTGGTTATATATTGTTTTGGACAATCCATTTGTGAAATACACTCATTTCCGATGCCTGGGTACCTTACGAAATAACTGCACGTAAAACCACTCATGCCGTTTACGGTGTTATCACCCTTTTTTAGTACATTCTGGCTTGATTGACAATCATTTTATCCAGTAGGTGACAGTATAGCCTTTCTAATGATGTATAACGTCTGATTTTACTTGTGGAATAGTGTTTTATAGCCGAGCGTAACCAAAAGTTTTGTCTCATAGCCGCCTGAGGCATTCACACTGTGATAGCAGTAAAAGACTCTGCACCGGCGAAACGTAATCTTTGAGTTCCGTCATTTTTTGGAAAATATTCTTCTTCTTACTCTAACTTCTGAGCATGGCTAAGGCATAGGCTATGTTTGCTGATATTGTATTCTGGAGTAAATCAGAGGAGAATGACAGCGTTCATTCTCTGAAGGAGGAGAATTCCTTTGAGCACAGTTAAGATTTAATCCTCTATGTATGTATTACTGCTCAAAATATTTAGGTTATATGTTATTTTTGAAATTGAGTGTTTTTAAATATGTTGGTGCTATTTTATAATGAGGCTATTTCACACTGTAACGTAAGCATTTGTTGGTAGCTCAGTAGATAGCTCAGTGGTGTCTGTGTTTCATGCACCAGATATGACGTGAAAGCTGGAACATCGCCAAAACGTTTTTTTTATGTCATCCCATCCCCATACAAGAAAACATTACATACTGTAGTGTACAGAAACATGAGAGTTAATGATTTAGGCACTGTGTGCAATGTTTTTATATTACTTTTAAATATAATATCAATGTTTCATCTTAAACCTTCATAAGGGGCACATTTATATGCTTTATAGTGGACAAAAAGCATTTTATTCATTTTTGGAGAGATTGTGGATATGTTTCTGGACCACTAGATATTTTAGACCCTTGTATTGATGAAAAGCTTGTAATTGTCAGGGCGGGCGAGGGAATGGACCCAAATGCAGAGTGCGGGGAAAAACACAAAACTCCAAAAATGGGAAGAAACAAAGACTTTACTCACAACTCCACAAAAAAGGGAACAAAAAGCCTTGCAGGGCAGCAATAACGAACACAAAGAAAACCTCAAAAAATGCAGGAAACAAGAAAATACAAAAGTTCAAAAGCACGTAGAAAACAGAACAGGGGCAGGAACACTCAGGGCAGAAACACGCTCAGAACAAACTAACCAACAACTACACGCAGCAAGCAAGC
The DNA here is from genome assembly GCF_013347855.1 of Anguilla anguilla. Taxonomy (NCBI): domain Eukaryota; kingdom Metazoa; phylum Chordata; class Actinopteri; order Anguilliformes; family Anguillidae; genus Anguilla; species Anguilla anguilla. The sequence goes on from NC_049207.1 coordinate 28,890,222, forward strand.
AGGCAGGCAACAAGCAACAGGCAAGGATCCAGCACCTGAGTCAGGGAGACGGGAGACTTAAATAGACACGACACAGACGAGACACAGGAGGGCACAATGAACAATCAGGCCACAGAGAGGGAAGGGAACACGAGACAATCAGCAACCAATAATGGGATAATTGAAACCAATGATACAATCAAACAGGACACAAAACAGAGGTGCCGCCATCTGGCGGCCGAACCAGGAAAAACTGGGGGGAAGACACACAACCCTGACAGTAATTCCCACTCGAATATGATGCAGAAGTGAGTTTCTTGAGTCAAAACAGTTGCTTTGTAATGAAATACATGATTGTTTTGTGATTTACAGCAATGCATAATTTAGACATTGTGTATTTGAGTCAAATTTACCTTAATAAATGGTTAATAAAATAATAGAACTGCATGGCCTAGACTGAAACTTAAAAAATAACAATAGTCAGAAATGTTTGAGTGCAGTCTATCATCCATCCACTTAGATATTTTTCTGTAGTAAGTATACTGTAAATTTTTAATTTTTAATTTATTCAAGATAAATTGCCCTTGAGTGGTGTTTCCTGTCAGGGACTAATTCCTAGTTTATGTAATACAATTGGATAGCAAATACTTTAAACATTTATGCAGAAAGCCATATAAACTAATTTTAGAAAAAAGATTTCACAAATGTGCAATTGGAGGTGTACAATGGTTTTGGAGTTTCATTTGATGCTTTCTACAGCAGAAGTTCTGCTGGCCAGAGCGAAATGCTTGCGGGTTTCCGGCAGTAGGGGGCAACGGAGTGTAATTTTTCCTCATAAGGACAGCTTCCATCATTCTGCATTGAGAAATTCCAGTCAACGTCATGCCGAGTTGCATTTTGGGGTGACTCACCATCTTTAGAGGAACACTTAGCTCTGTGATTTGGGGGAAAAAATAGGTTCCAGCTAATAATGGGCCGGTATCAGCTGGCATACTTTAGGACAGTGGTCAGCATAGCCACCATTCAAATATTTTTATGGATCCGGTAACTCCTGTCATAACAGTCTGCCATATTAAACCTGTGTAAGACTCTAATGGGGAGGTCAACCTCATTAGGGAGGTTGAAGGTTCTGCCTGCAATGTAATCACAGTGGGAGTTCCACACACAAACATGAAATGAAATTGATATCTGGGCTCACATTAACAGGTCATTTAACAAGGAAATGTACAAAATCAGAGTAGATATAGCAATTAAAACATTTTAAAAGTACACTGATAGTTCAGTGATGTTACTTTTTTACTTTAGAAATCAGGAATAATTATGCAAACTTTGTTTAGGAGCATTTGTGCCTGCACTTAACGCTTCACCAAAATGAATGGGGTCATTTTAAAAAATCTAACGACATTGAAGGCATTATTACTCATTTCACCACAACAAAAACTCACTGTGAAATGTTTCAAATGTTAATCGGTTATTTATTGATTCGTTCGTGTATTTAGGTGTCCTAAAAACATTACAGCTGCCAGCGTCCTGAGGGAATTCTACAGCCATTTCAGAAGCAATATGGCACCAAAAAAACCAATGCTCGCTGTCTTATTCAAAATAACCCCAGAAGGGATTTTGTTTTGCTGAAATGAAATGTTATTCAAATTGTAGCCAATCCCTGTATTGACATCATCCTGATTGTAAAATTTTGGGGACAAAGCCCTATAAAATATTTAGACAGCTAAACCTCGATTGAAAAATAATATTTTTATATGTATATTTTTGCCAAGGTCTTTTCTACAGTGGGATATAAAGCATTTTAGTTTTACGAATAGGTGATTTTATGCCTCAGCGATGGCATGTTTTCGGGTTGTCCGTCCGTCCGTCCGTCTGTCCCATTTTCGTGAACATGATATCTCAGGAATGCCTTGAGGGAATTTCTTCAAGTTTGGTCCACTTGGACTCAAGGATGAACTGATCGATTTTGGTGTTCAAAAGGTCAAGGTCCTGTGACCTCCACAAAACACGTTTTTTGCCTTGGCGGAGGCATACAAGGCGGTATTTCTAGTTTGTAATTATGATGATAAGGAGACATGGGCCGCCTCTGTATTCTGAATCCCCAGCAGCTCGAATAGCCACAGCTAGCTATGACCTGCTGCCAGTGTACAGTGGTGGCTGAGTCAGAGAACTCAGAAAAGATCCTTAAATGTATTTCTTTTGTGATCAAATTTCTTCCTTTATTGATATTCGTTTTATAACATGCAACAATGGAAAAACAAAAAGTAATTCTCGAAATGAGTAACAACAATGGACATAATCAATTTCCAAATGAAAAAATAGTAGTAACAAAAGGAAAAGAAAAAAGAAAGAAAAAAAAAAACAACTATCCTACTTAGGGACCGCCCCCCACCCCCCCCCCCCCATTCCCCCCGGGATCCAGGCCGCAACTCCTGACAGGTGTTCATCCCATCTAAACGAGTCTTAGCAATGGCAACCCGCCCATCTGTATTTGCCCAGGAACCAATGAAATCAAATTTCATCTTACGCTTACAAACTACCATCACACCCTTGGTTTCGTAGAAGCAGACGAAAAAGCAGTAGGGTGATAAAACTTATTTGCAAAACGACCGGCATCCTTACGGAGGAAATGTGATTCCTGGACCATGGCAAAATCAACATTTTTCTTACTCAAAGATTCTAGATTAGTGGTCCTTTTATGCGGGATATTAAGTCCCCTGGCATTGATAGAAATTAAGTTGAGATCAGTCATGGCTTAGCTAATGGAGAAAATATGAAACATTGTCAACATCAACAGACAGGTTACGGTGGCCTGGATCCCTAAAATAGCACTCCTCAAAACAAAAAAACCTAAACCATAAAAAAACAAAATAAATTGAGGAAAAGTGAAGAGATACTTTACCCCTCGACATTCCTGATAAGTCCACTATTGGACAACCAACTGAGAACTAAGAACTATAATGCCGTCTAAAAGAGGCAGCACCCTCACCAGCCATTAAAACAAGGTGATAACAATACCAACATCTGTTAACTGGTAAACATCGAATCAACATTGTAAGACACCAGATCACATTCAATAGGTCTACAGCTGCATTAAACTATGATGAGAAAGGGGACCCTTTAAAAATATGGACGAAGTGATTATGATGTCACCCACTGATTCGCTATGGTTAGTGCTCACTGGCGCATGAAGCCCAAACTAGGGCGCAGCCATTGCCCCTTGCAACCAACGCAAGCACAGTGGAGTGAAAGAGTGGAGTCCACGACTATGGGAAACTCCACCCCGACTACCTTACAATGGTAATGAGACACGCCCACGTCTGGAATAAAGCGTGTCCGTGCAACCTCAGAACCGTAATCAACAGCTCATAGCAAGAGGGTCCTCCTACTACAACCGTGCTGAAATGCTGATATTTAGCCAGATCTCGCTGACTTGTATTGAGGGTACCATACAGACCAGCGGTAATTTCAGGTGAAAATGTTACACAAACACTTGTAAACATTTGAATGTTATGTCAATAACCTAGCTATTTTTATACGGTCTATGGTGCAACCACAGAACCGTAGTCAAGAGTTTGTAGCGAGAGGACCCCTCTATGTACTACCATACTGAAACGCTGTTATTTAGCCAGATATCGGTGACTTGTGGGTATCCACATCCCTGGATGTTTTTGGGACAAAGACTTATGCACTGGAAAATTAAAAATATATGATTATATTGAACTACAAGAAAGTCCACATACTACAACAATGAGCATATGTGCAACATCAACAATGAATTACCAACTGTCATAAAATTAAAAAGTTAATTGTGCAAGATATGTTTAGTGTTTAGATATTTACGTAGATAAATAAAATAGATCACTAGCTTTATAGACAGATAACATATCTAGATAGCTAGACTGATATCACAAGAACTAGCTAGCTAGATAGACAGATAGATTGATAGCAAGATAATAAGCTTTAAGATCCCCCTAGCTTGCCTTCTTAGAGAAGCTTCAAAATGGCTTACAAATATGATTTCACCAACAACATATACAAATTATAAAAGACGAGACTATGAGAATCAACTGAAACCCCGAAATGGTCAAAAATCGCGTTTTGACATAGAACCTTGTTTATCTGAAAATGTCTCAAATGTATTAACCATAAGAATTGGAGAGAAGAATCCTTAGAATAGCGGTTAGGCTAGTACAGTTGAACGCAGCACACAACATTTTTGGACCTTGGACTTAAAATGGTGAGATCGTATGTAGCTAGCTAATTGGAATAAAACGACACAGCATCACACCTGCCGCTGAAGCACTCTCCGAGCTGCGAGGATGGGGAAATCCTTATATGGTCATACTGTAGTCGGACAAGCCACATTGCATGCACTGAAATTAACCCAGATTTGGGAATTTTGGCAGAATTATTTTAAAAAATCAGACCCAGGGGAGACATTACAAGGGATGGGATTAACTAGTGAAACATCATTTCTAGTGACTTTCTTTTTTTTGTTGCAACCAGACATTGCAGTTCACTCTGTAGCCACTGGGTAAAAGGCTTCACTAATAGAGGTGAGTTGTTGGCGCTTGGGTAAAACAAATAAAATGAGTGAAAAAGGAGATGATACACCCACAGACATACACTTATTATGCATTCACCCAAGTGTGTGTGTGCAATCATTCACACATGTATCCTCATATTTGCACACCTTTCGACACAATAGCATTTAGACATGTTAGAACTAAGTGAGAATATACCCATGCATAAGAATATTTCTTCCACAGTTAAAATACACACCAAAATTATTCATACCCATGCCAAAATTTTGAGTTATAGTGAATTTTTATTTGACTAATAGGTTTCTTCTGGCTGGAAATGACATACGAAGGTGACAAAAGACGATAGACATTGTGTTAGAGATATTAATGAAAAATGTTTACCTATTTCTGTGTTTTGTTTTTTACAGTTTACAAAAAATGCCATGTCCAAAATTATTCATACCCTTTCTCAGTAATCAGTGGCAAAGCATTTATTTGCCTTCACAGCAGCCAACGGTTCTTATAATTGCCTACAAGCTTTTTGCACGTCTCTCTACTGGGATTTGGACCACTCCTCTTTTGTGAAGATCTCCAGGTCCTTGAGGTTGGAAGGCTTCCTTGCCATCACTCTGGTCTTTAGTTCCCTCCACAGATTCTCGATGGGATTCAGGTCTGGACTCTAAAATTTAGTCGCTTAGTGGCATCTTCTTTGTAATCACTCATCAGAAGGAAACACACTGTCTGTCTATGCTACTTTTAGGGTGTCATTATCTTATGTCTTCAAGAACGTGAACCAATTTTTAGAATTAGAATAATACTAATATACTGTACACATTTTGTTGTATAAATCGTTATGGGATGCAACATTTAATGAAATATGTACTCTTAAAATGTTATACATGCCAAAACTTCTGTAATCGTTTCTAATCTAGCTGCCCCGCGGCTTCAAAATTCAGTTGCAGTTGGGGAATTCAACAAGGTGCTTGTCCCCCTTTTCACCAAAAAAACAAAAACACCCATTTGTAAAACTGAAATGCTTTATACCACACTGTAGACACGATCTTTAAGATTTACATGTAAAAATATCATTTTTCATACTAGGTTTTATTGGTGACCTAGTCAGGACGAACGCATGTACTTTCTGGGGCAAAAGAGAGGAGGCTCAGCGGCAGCAACCCTATTGGTTAATCAAACTGTCTGTCTCAGTGTGCCGGTTCTCCCCCCCACCCCCCGCCCCGACACTCCCTCTGTTCCGTATGTGCTATGTGCTGCAATCTAAGTCCCAACTGAAACACACCAGCGAAACGGACAAAGCTATCGAGCTAACCCAAATTATCTGCTAAAAACAGAATTATGGACAAATTCGAAGATTTTAATTCTGTTAAATCACAGACTTGCCAAATACATGGCGTGACTTCATTGAAGGACCTTCAACGCGTATGTTTTGGATTCGCTGTTATCGAACAGAGATGAACTTGCTTGCTTGCCTACAGGATTTGGCAAAAGTTTAATTTTTCAAGCGTGCTCTACGGTGTGCAGTCTGCTATCAAATAAATACCCAGAAAAATGGCCAGAAGAAGCAGTGGTTTTGATTGTTTGTCTGTTACAATCATACAAATCACTTTCCCCAAATAGTAGCGAACTGATGCGGGTCTGTGGAAAAGTTTGCCTCCGGTAATGTTTTCCAGTGCACGTTTCAGACCATGCCTGGCCAAAACACTGATTGGTTGGGGAAATACAACTATCCCGGGGAGGTTGCCTCCTTCGTTTATGCCTAGAACGTCAATGCATCGACCAGGCTCTGTTGAACGAAGTTAAAAAAGAGACTGGCTCGCGAGGCTACTGGTGACCTAACCACCAGAAAACATGGCCCCAAGAACAGTCTGGATGGGGGGGGGGGGGGTGTAAGGAAAATGGTATTTATGGGGTCAGTAAACTATCCTAAATTAAACCATTCTGTCAGACATGGCCTATATTATTGAATTTGTTCAAATGAAAATATCCATAAGTTCACCCTACTCTTAAGAAATTACATGAAAACATTTGTATATGTTACCTGGCAGATAGTAATTATCACAAACTACTAGCAACTAATTAGGGGTCCAAGCAGCAAATCTGGTGGAACCCTATTGTTTCTGTTAGGATTATTATTAGGGGTCCAAGCAGCGAAGCTGGTGAAACCCTATTGTATCTGTTAGGATTATTATTATTAGGGGTCCAAGCAGCGAAGCTGTGGAAGCCTATTGTAATCTGTTCGGATTATTATTATTATTATTATTATTCTTATTTTTCTCCGCTAAAAGTGTCTGAGGCTCAGCAACCATAAGTCCTACAGCAACCAAATTTGGCAGGTGGGTTCCTATGGCCCCCCACTACTCAGGCACTAAAAATCACCTATGTCGGCCAGATGGTGGCGCTATAACAAAGGGTCATGCCTAAAAGGCCATAACTGCCACACCATAAGTTAGATCACACAAAACTCCATCGACCGATGCATCTGAATGTGCTCTACAACTTTGCCATTGGACCACCTATGTCCGCCATATTGTTTGCCCGCCATTTGACTTTTGTATTAGCTGGGGTGCGGAAGAGCTGGAGCTCGAATCTAAGTGTTATGACATCTAGTAAACTTCTTTACGGCAAGCGACATCCATGGCGACGCAAGTAATCCGACAACCGTAGGGTCTACTTTTTATCAGTGAGGCGAGGGTCTGAACGTCAGGGAAGCAGTGCCAGCCAGAGTGCATGCTAGGCTACCAAAGTTTGTTAGTAAAAGCTTTTTGAGAGGATGAATAATTACTTTTCCTTGGCATGGCTCCATTTGAAGACAGTATCGGGTGAGTTCGTTTAGTCTTTAAATCCGTCATTATGCTGAGAGAAATCCTATTCTCAATTTAATCTCTAATTGACTGTAAAACTTATGGTTGTAACTAGGTAGGCTGTTTCGTAGGTGACTTAGTTAATGCACTCGTCTTAACTATTGCTTGTATTCTTGCATAGACTGCGTTGTTGCTGTTCTTGTTTGTGTGAGTGTTGATCAGTTTAACCTACAGGGTCCAAGTTGAACTATGCGGTTGTTTCCCTGCACTTGGGACGGTAACTTCTCTCTAGGGTTTTCGACACACTTGTTCCTGATTATGATTATACACTTTGTTGTACGTCACTCTGGATAAGAGCGTCTGCCAAATGCCTGTAATGTAATGTAATATTCCGTAGCTAAGATAAACCTGACATTAGCCCTAAAATATGCCAATACAGCAGTGAAAACGAATAACTCTGAATAACGAAATAAACAAGACAAAGTTTTTTTTAATTATACCATGTCATTGTACAGTCAATATCTGGGACTAAACATTGAATAAATATACAATCTTACCATTGGTTTTACGCGTAGAGATGCCCCTTTTGCGACTGAGTGGTCATATATTGTCTTGGACAAACCGTTTGTGAAATATACACGCATTTGTGACGCCTGGGTCGGCTACCTTCAAAAATAGCTGTGCGTAATACCACACCTGTTGCTTACGGCGTTGTTGCCCTTTTTAGTACAATTTGGCTTGATTGACAATTCATTTATTCAGTAGGTGAGAGTATAAGCTTTCTAACGATGTATAACATGGCTGATTTTGCTTTTGGAATAACGTTTTATCGGTCAGCATAACCAAAATTTTTCTTATCGCATTCACTTGCGCATTCACTCTGGGGCATAGCAGACGCTGCACCTAACGAAACGTTGTCAACGATTTTTCATAATTTCTTGGAGAGTACTATTATTATTGAGGACTTCGCAGCATAGCTAAGCTATATCTTTGCTGATAGACCTATCTGACATCATTTTCTGGAGCAAACCAGAAGCGGATAGGACTTTGTCATTGATTTACTGTCTCTGTCTCTATACTACTGAACACAGATAAAACGTCATATTGCTATGTAAGTATCGCTGCTCAAAATAGTTCGGTTATATACGTTATTTTTTAAATTGAGTGTCAATTCAATTCAGTGTTTAAATAGGTTAGTGGTATTATATAATGTGGATATTTCACACTGTAATGTAAGCGTTAGTCTAGTAGTTTTTGTGATGCATGCAACAGTGATGATGAGAGTGTTGGAGCATTGCTAGAACGTGGTGGACGGTTGAAAATTCTTTTCATATCGTCCCATCCCCATCCGTCATTATGCTGAGAAATAACTAAACCATTTTTATTGATAGTATTTGAGTTTCTCTGCAAATGCGCGAAAACATGCTGGTATAATAAAATAATGACGGTATAGCTTATACATAGTCCGCTTCATTCTGTTGCTACCATAGTATAACAAACTTTCCTGTGTCTACAGCTGCAGTTTCCTGCTGCAATTACTAATATTGAATAAAAACAAAAGACGCAATTTATGCTGTAGTCTGGCAATGTCAAAATAAAGTAGTGTTGCATGGTATACCGAAACTTCAGCACTTTTTCGGTACTTAAAAAAAAAAAAAAAAAAAAAAAAAAAAGAAACGGTTTGGTATTAAAATTTTCCGACGTTCGGTAGTTTTCTGTCAAATGTAAAAGCCAGGGAAATGTGTCTCCCGCATTACTGATTGAGAGGATGAAAAGTGTAATTTGTCAGAATCTTCGCTAGATGTCAGTACCAACTAAGGTTGCCAAGTGAGGTGACTTGCGCTTGTGCACTCATCTCGATACAGCGCAAGCTTCGACTCAGTTCACTTCAGTAGCAATAGGTGTTCTAATTTGGTAATATTTTATTATAGGAAGATGCTGTATTGTTATTAAAATATGCTGTTTTTAGATTTATTTAAAGGTGAAAGACTTGTTTTAAAGATTATTTAGTTTACAACTGTTTAATTTTTGAAATATATTTAACATATTTTTCTATTGTTCAGTGTTGTAACACTATAGGGCCTATGCATATTATATGTTGAAGAGGCTTCAACTTAAAGGTTGTTAATGAACCAGGTTGTTAATAAACCATGAATTTGAAAATGAGGTCAACCCTTGTGGACATTACGTTTCTGATCAATTAAGGTAATTTCAGTATCGTTAGGTACCAAGTATTGAATCAGTATCATTTCAGTATCGAGTATCGTGATACTAAACCTGGTATCGGTATCAAAGTCAAAATTTTGGTATCGTGACAACACTAGTCTGATGCCTTTTTTAGTTGCAGCATGGAAGCGCTGCAGCTCTACGTACACGCCGGGCCATCTAACTGTTACGACATAGTAAAGGCCTTTACGGGAAGCGGCCAGGACCCATCCATGGTGACGCAACTAAGTCATCCGACAGCGTCTCTTAGCACAAAATTGGCCATAAGTCATCAATATTTTACTACATCAGACACACATTCCAATCCATTGCTCATCATGATATTCAGTAGATATGATGGGTGAAGATATATGATCATGATGACAAAGCCATTTTAAAATCGCTCCATTGGGGGCGTGATAGTGCCAATGCTTGGGCCCCTCCCAACGCCGCTTGCGGCTTTAATTAGTTTTATTTCCATTATGCTTCTCAAACAACTAGTTCCCTATCAGTCTCTGCTCCACTGTCACTGGGTTATACCGCAGTCTCTAGGGTGAAAAGGTTTGCGCTGGTATAATTTAAAGCTAAATATATCTGCAGCTGCAGCTAAGCTGGCATTAGCACTGCACCTGCTGCAACAACTGATTAAATCTTGCAACTGACTTTTGCTCCTAGGTTGAAGAAATTAAACTGATTTTATCTGTTAATGTAGAGCACGTCAGTGGCACACAGCACACCAGTCCCCAGCCTGTCGGCGGAGTTAGTTGTCCAGTGAAAGTAAACAAATTCAAAGATTGCTTTGTTTTTTCCAATTATGAATATCATCTCCAAATCCGAGCTAAACGTTCCTTTAAAGATGGCGGGTCACCCCGTAATGCAACATGGCATGACATCAATTACAATTTCTCTATAAACACAGAAGATCTTCTTTCAAACAAAAATGAGACTCTGCGGCCTCCTACTGTCAAACTCCCGTAAGTATTTCCCTGTGGCTGGCAGAACTACATCATTATTGCATTATTGCATCAAATAAAACCCTAAAAAACTGTACCTGTTACTGTTACTGCAGTTGCACATGTTATTTGAACTGTTTTGCACATGAGATTAATTAATCAAACTTTTTTTTTTTTTTTTTTTAAATACGTGCTGCTTTTTTAGTTTTCCATGATTTTTAACAACTTTGCTGTTACTGATCTGTGACTGGAACCTGAGTAAACACAGAACACATTTTTTAATTCTTTCATTTATTCAATAAAAAAGTTATCAAACACCCATATCTCCCATGTGAAAAATAATTACCCCTTAACCTAATTTTATTGGTAATTGGATTCAGCTGATTGAACACAGACAACACTGTTAAACCTAAATCTCACTCATTGAACCTTACCATCAGAGTGAAGTAGTCACCACAAAGGGTTTGATAAGTTTTTCAATAAATTAAAAATTTTAAAGTGTTTTTTGTTTACTAGGTTTCCTTTTGTCTAATATTGCATTTTGTCTGAAAATCTGAAATCGTTCCGTGTGACAAGTATACAATAATAGAGGAAATCAGGAAAGGGGCAAATACTTTTTCACAGCACTGGGCCTAAATATAATTAAATAAGACATACCGCACCTTGGGGGCTGTGTTAAGCAATGTTTTTATCATATGCAGGCTATTATAGTAGATTATAAAAACATAAAAATGTAAGCAGCAGACTGGACAACCAAAATGTTCCACAAGTCAATATGAATATCATATTCAAATATTAAATAACCTTAAACATATTGTTTGACAGAATGCCCTTTGGTGGAGTTTTAATGTGATGTACTATTGACAGAATCATCGACAGCGGTCAAACAATCGATCGGTGTTGTACGCTTGATGAAACCGCAATGTTAAACTCCGCCTCTTTGAAGTCACAACTGCTACTGAACTTGTTAGACTGTGGAGCAAGGATTCTATAACATAATTACAATTACCCATAAAACAATAAAATGCCAAAGCAGCCATGTAAAAGTAAATGCTGAAACTAAACACGTTAATGCACGTGAAGTATCCCCCCCCCCCCCCCCCCCGAGTACTGTATAGTGCTTGCACTTCCTATCTTTCGAGTACTTGAGTCCTCAAGCACTCGTGCTAATCCCTGATGCATACACTCACATGCACAGTCATGCTACATACACGCATATGCAAATGCACTCATATACACAAACACACACACATGCTAGCGCTGTCAACATCGGTCAAAAATGACATGTGAATATTCCTTAAAAAAAAAAAATGGGTGAGTGACATGACTAATGCAAATTTTTCCATACAAGTGTACTGCATGATACAATTAAGCAATTAACATCCTCTGCGGCATGTATAGAAATAGTGAGCAGGACGAGCTGACCTCGATTTTGGATCAAGATATCTTCATTTAGATCTATGGGAAAGACATCAGTAAATAGGGTTGGAAATTGTGGTTGAAAGTGCACATTCTATGACCATGATGCTCATGCATTAGTGTGATATGTAAGGAAAAACAGTTCTCATGTGACTGAAAATGTCAATGCAGGACGTGATCAGACTGTGTGTTATTGACAACTACATGGATCAGGATATTATAGTAGGGTTGCAATGCCCGTAAACCCGTCAGTACAAAGACGAATGTACCTTTGCACAAAAGTGGTATGGTCAGATGAGTCATCCTATTCTCAGAGTGAGCGACTACGTGTGTGGTAAATGGTGAATGGACTGCATTTATATAGCGCTTTTATCCAAAGCGCTTTACAATTGATGCCTCTCAGCAGTTAGGGGTTAGGTGTCTTGCTCAGGGACACTTCGACACGCCCAGGGGGGGGTTCGAACCGGCAACCTTCCGACTGCCAGACAACCACTCTTACCTCCTGAGCTATGTCGCTATGTGGCGTGAATCAAGAGAACAGTACAGGACTGAATGCTTGACCCATACAGTGAGGGGGTCCAGTGGCTCTGTTATGCTGTTGGGAACATTTTGCTGGCATGATTTTGGTCCACTTGTCCCCCTAGAGGGAAGGGTCACTGCAAATTAATACAAAGTTATTTTGAGTGATCACCTTCATCCTATGAAACATTTCTATCCTGATGGGAGTGGTCTCTTCCAGGATGACAACAGGGCATGAGGGGTCACTGAATGAATCATATGCTATGGCCTTCGCAGTCTCCGGATCCCCAATTGAACACCTATGGGAGATTTTGGTGTTAGACAGCGCTCTCCACCACCATCATAATCAAAACACCAAATCAGGGAACACCAAGGTCTAAAATATAATTCTTTATTATTATTATTATTATTATTATTATTATTATTTCTTTCATCAGTCAGTGATTCAAGGTGGACTGTCGTAACACCTACACTGTTGTAAAACATAGACTCTTTGCACTTTGATGCAAAAAAAAAAAAACCTGCCTCGATCGGTAAAACCATTAGAGATAGTAAAAGAAGTGGGTAGTCCCCTTCCCGAAAGGAGGGCTGAAACTGACACTACAGGCTGATGATTATAGTAACTCTGATGAAAAACACGCTTTCAACGTACAAAAATGGTCAAATACTCACACATACAAAACACTTGTCAACAAGTCATCAAATCAGATCTAGGCCTGCCATTAAAAGTATTGCTATCAAAATTGTGCCAAGTTACATGAAACAATATTGGCTATCTTAGCTCACACAAATTAAAGAAGCTGTATTCCAAAGCAATGCTACCCATTGTTTCCTAAATTGTTTCAAGCAACTTAGGACCTTATTGTGTGGATGTATAAAGTTGTTTGTGAATTTTGTCTTAATTTTTTTTAAGGCCTGAGAGTCTGTGGTCATTGTAGTTATTTCTGTTGGGAACCTTGAAAAGTGCCAAACTCTCAGTGCAGTATATTTATTTATTGACCTTTCAGCATTATTACAGGTTCATAAAGACAGTTGTCATTAAAAACACTGAATTATTTTGCTGTTATAATAAAACATCAGTACTAAGTAGACTAAAAATTTAAAATGTTGCAATTATCTAAGCTAAGATCTAATCCGCTGTCATTTAGGAGTCTGCACATGTAGGTGATTGGTGATCTCCTGTATCTCTCAGTTCGACATCTTGGGATGGCCAGTTTGTTGGAGTTCCTTGTCTGACGACCTGTGAGCTCCTCCCTGAGGGGGGGTAGCCAGTCACTGAAGTTGGACTTTAGTAGCTTTCTGGCAAAGCCAAGACACAGTTGAGTGCGTCTCTCTGATAGAGTGCACAATCCGAGAGTGCAGAGAGCCTCTGGGTACCCTGAGTACCTGTGGCCAAGTATGATTTTACAAGCCCGTTTCTGCGTGCTTTCCAGCCTTTTAGCCTGGTCTGTAGTCAGGGAACTATGCCAGACGGGGACTGCATACTCCAGCATGGAAACCAATTCTGGGTCACGGACACCAAATTTCTTCAGGCAACGCAGAGCAAAAAGCTTCCTGTTCGCTGAGGTCAGCATTAGAGCCCGACCGATATATCGGTATGGCCGATATATCGGCCATTATTTGACTTTTTTGACGACATCGGGATCGGCAGTTATGCAGCCGATGTGTCCCGATTTTTAAATAAGTATAATAAACAAAAAAAACATTGATTATTTATCTGTACTTGTCTGTTCGAATGTTGTAATTGCTGTTTACTAGAATGATCCAGTAGAGGGAGCTCTAATACAAGTGTGAACTGCAGCAGCTGACACGCTACTTCTGTAATAAGACGTTTGTCACTCGTGCCTCATCCAATATTCTCCACTGCAAGACTTGTCTGCACAGATTCAATTGCCACAATAAAGGTATGTATATTTAGTGAAAGTTTTTAATTAAATGCGTTTATACAACAACTATGTTATCAATCCTCATTATCAAGCGAGCGAGCTAGCTAACATATTTGGTTCACTTTAGCAAGCTAGCTGGCTAGCAAGCCTTTATGAAGTGGCAGTGAGCACATAAGCAGCGTAGGATCTACATTTCCAGAGGACATCGCTGTATTCTCAAATAAATAACCAGCCAAAATAAAATGGTGATTGAATGCATCACACATTTGTTTTTTTATCTGAGATGATATTAGCTACTATATGATGCTGTGTCGATAGCCAACACGTTATTGCAAGCGAGTGTGTCATCTAGTCACGCGTCATCGTAGCAAGCTAACCAGACAGTAAAAACGCTGATAAAACACTTCTAACGTGGATCATTTTAAGCCATGTTATCTAGCTTTGTCGTGATAACATGAGAGAAGGATTGCTGTTGGAGAAGTGAATCAACCAACAGTTAGCGCGGGTAACCTGCACGAAAGCGCATTGTAGTTTTTTTCACGTATTTCATCCAGTCAATTTAATTTAATCTAACGTTACACTTGATTCACTCATTAGCTCCGCTAGATAATGTCTTACTCTTTGAGATCATGTAGTAGGAATAAAATAAGAAAATATAATTAATTTACTGAGAATAGATACTAAGAAATAATAATAACAAATTAATAACAACAACAATAATAATAATATTTATACAAAAACATGTTTGAAACTGGCTGGAAAAGAAAGGAGTAAAAAGCAAGGTGTGGAGTTATTTTGATTTCACCACGCTTAAGATGGTGTTAATATATATAATTTAATTTAATATCATCTTTTACATTTTTTTATCTAAAAGTTCTTTGTGTGTTTATTTTTATTTGTTTGCTTATAAGTTAATGTTCTTAAATATAGAAACTTTAATAAAATATAAGTTTTTCAAATTGATTTGAAAATGTTGCACTTTTTGACAAAATATCGGTCAAAACATCGGTAATCGGTGGGCTAGGACTCTCCAAAATCGGGATCGGCATCGGACCCAAAAATCTGGCATCGGTCGGGCTCTAGTCAGCATGTGGTCCACCTGACTATCCCAATGCAAATTACTCTGGATGGTGACCCCCAAGACCTTGACAGTGTCACAGACTTCCAGGATGTTCTGGTCAATGGAGAGAGTCGGCAGGGCGGGTGGATGCGGGTGGTACATTTCTTTGGGTTGAGTTTCATTTTGTGTTCCTCTACCCAGATATCAAGACCATTCAGGGTCTGTTGGAGGGTACAGGGTAGTTGGAGCTTCCATGTCTGGGCCAGAGTCATGTCATCCACATATTTCCAGTGGTCTATTCTGTCCTGGAGGGCACTGTTAATCAGTGTTAGAAAGACTACAGGCCCTAATACGGTTCCCTGTGCAACTCCGCACGTGGGGTATTCCCAATCAGAAAGATGTCCCTGGTAGCACACTTTTTGACAGCGGTCAGTCATGAAGCTGCAGATCCATGGGATCAGGCCCGGTCTCACTCCAAGGTCAAGGAGGCACTGTACTGCCATTGTGTGATCTACAGCATCAAAGGCCTTGGCAAAATCAGTTGTAATTAGTGTGCACACTGAGCCTGGATTATCACAGGCCTTGTACGCAGAGTCCATCAAACTGACTAGATAGTGTGTTGTAGAACGATTCAGTCGGCTGCCAAACTGCATGGGATCTTGATTTGGTGTGATGTCATTCAGGATCCAATGCGCAGCAAACTGTTCGCATAGTTTAGAGAGCTGAGCTGTTAATGAGATCGGCCTCAGTTCATCAATGTTTGGTGGGGAAGATTTTGGTATGGGGACAACAGTAGCCTCTTTCCATTGTCTAGGGACGACCCCTTCATCAAACAAACTGTTAATGATATCACAGATAGGAATGCTGATCTTGCATGCAAACTCCTTCAATATTCTTGGGGGAATCATATCTGGGCCAGGGGATTTGTGGCAGTTGATGGAGGACAGTCTGCTATACACATCTCACACTGGAATAGTGGGCAATGGGGGGGATGGCAGGAAAGGAGGTAGAGCTGAACGTTCGAAAGGCGGAAGCGACTGGGACACTTTAACAAACTTTGTGTTGATTGCATTAGCAATTGTCACAAAGTCCTGGGGATTGATTCCAGGGACATTGATTCGGTCCACCTTTTTTGCACATCGATTTAACTCTATTGTACCAAGCTCTAGGATTCGCTTTTTCCATGCCTTCCACTTTGGATTTGTAGAATTATTTGTTTGCCGCATATATTTCCTTTTGGACCTTATTTCTGTAGAACCTTGCCAGGGCACATGATTTTCCAGTCTTGAAAGCTTTTTGTCTCTGGTGGATCAAATGCTTGATCTTGGAGGTGATCCATGGTTTGTCTGAAGGATAGATTTTCACTGTCTTCATAGGGAAATGTCTATCAATTTCAGGCAGAATGGTATTGTGGAAGGCATTGGCTTTTTCATTAGTGCTGGTTGCTTCATTCACCTCCTGCCATAGATGAGTGGGAATCCACCTGCCAAACTCACTCAAGCCAGGCTCCCTTATAGGTTGTACTACCCGTTTAGTGCACTGGGGAGCTCTTGATTGTGCTTTAGGGCTCCAGAGGACACAATTGTGGTCACTTGAGCTAACAGGAGGGAGAATCTCAGGCTTCAGGTACAATGATTTCATGTTAGTGATAATCATGTCAAGGTATGGGGCATGCTGCCCCACCAAGCCTGCTATCCAAATTTTATAATCCAATAACTCTCCACAACAAGTCTAACAACTGCTAATGCTGCAGTGTCGATATCGCTAAAATCCCCCTTTGATCAACCAATCTGCGCTTTGTACACAGGCTGGCAAAAGTCATTATTCATTATTAATTTGGTTTTTCCATTTAACTGTAAGCGCTTTCACAAGCTTTTGAAAACGCGCATTTCTATGAACATAAATAGAATGTCATTTTCAAAGTGTTTTTTTAATTTATTTATTTATTTTTAACCCCTTCGCGCACATGTCAAATCTGGCCAATCCTTGCCCATTTAGGGGGTACCTTATTTAAAACTTTATAACTTCAGATGTGAGCATCGCATGGACTTGAAAAATGACCTAAATGAAACAAGACATTTGCATCATTTAGATTATTTTTCATTCATAATTTAGGAAGAACTAAAGTGCCACAAATGAAATTGTCTAGGCAAAAAAGCAACAATGATTTTGCTCTTTTTTAGTTTACAATGAAATATTGAGAGATCCAATTTATAAAACGGGTTAAACTATACATGTCCTGGATCAAAAACTCCTTGACCACAAGTGAGTAAAATCTACGTAAGCAGTGTACCCAGTGTCTGCAAATCTATCCAAAATGTCTAAATTATGCATTGCTGTAAATCACAATATAATCA
Organism: Anguilla anguilla; assembly: GCF_013347855.1. Classification (NCBI taxonomy): domain Eukaryota; kingdom Metazoa; phylum Chordata; class Actinopteri; order Anguilliformes; family Anguillidae; genus Anguilla; species Anguilla anguilla. The sequence continues at coordinate 28,907,948 of NC_049207.1, forward strand.
TGTATTTCACTACAAATCAACTGTTTCGACTCAAACTCATGTTTGCATCATTTTCAAGTGGGAATTACAAAATTTCTGTCAGTACAGTGGTACAAAATATCTCTGGATCCAGAAACGTATCCAAAATCTCTCCAAAGAGATTTTTATTTTTTTTGTCCATTATAAAGCATATAAATGTGCCATAACAGTGCGGTACAGTACCTAAATGTGTAATCATTAACTCTTGTATGTTTCTGTACTATACAGTATGTAATATTTTCTTGTTTGGGGATGGGACGACATTAAATCAATATTCAACCGTCAACCACATTTTGGCGATGTTCCAGCTTTCTGGTGCATGAAAGACAAACACTACTGAGCTACCAACGAACGCTTATGTTACTATAAAATATTCTCATTATTAAATACCACTCACATATTTAAAGACACTCAATTTCAAAAATAACATGTATAACTGAAATATTTTGAGCAGTAATGCTTACATTGCGATGATGAAATATTATCTGTGTTCAGTAAATAGAGACGGAGAATCAATACAGTCATCCTCCGCTTCTGACTGACTCCAGAAAACTGTCAGCTAGGTCTATCAACAAACATATGGCTTAGCTATGCTCTGAAAGATTTTCCAAGAAATGACGAAAATCATCAATAACGTTTCGCTGGGTGCCATGTCTTTTACTGCTACCACAGAGTGAATGCGCAAGGCGGCGATGATGACAGAACTTTTGGTTACGCTGGGCTATAAAGAGCTATTCCAAATGTAAAATGTGTTATACATCGTTACAAAGCTTATACTATCACCGACTGAATAAATTGTCAATCAAGCCAGATTGTACTATAAAGGGCGACAACGCCGTAAACATGTAGTTTTACGCTCAGCCATTTTGAAAGGTACCCAGGCGTTGCAAATGCGCATGTATTTCACAAACGGATTGTCCAAGACAATATATGACCACTCAGTCTCAAAAGGGACATCTGTATGTGTAAAACCAATGGTAAGGTATATTTATTCCATATTTAGTCACAGATATTGACAGTAGAATGACATGGGAAAAATTTCTTGTTTATTTAGTTATTCAGCGTTTTCACTGCTGTATTGGCATATCTTAGGGCTATTGTTAGGTTTATCTTGTTGCTATGACGGAATACAAATTTTTAGTTGTGAAAGAATATTTTTATGAATGCCCAGAGAGACACTGCCCAGTGTGTCATGGGTGTGGGATGTAGTTCCAGATCAGCCTGCAGGGAGGGGGTTGCTTGTTAAATGAATGACCTATGCAACAATGGTGGTGCTGCAAAACTCTGTATACAGCATAGTTGTCCTGTATTGTCTACTAATGCATCTAGAACACAGAGTTTGTGTTTTCAACTCATAACTTGGTTGCAGCAGCAATGAATGTCTGAGTTGACCAATCTCGTCATGGTCATGGTCACTAGGGGATTGCACCAACAAGTTAAAAAAAAGCAACTTCTTACCTTACAAACAACAAAAAATGATCTCAATTAGACATTCCAGTGCCGAGTAAATGACCTAACAGCAAGCTACTTCTATCCTCTCTAAGATCTACCCATCGTGAATTTTCAGAAACCCTGTATGTGTTACAGTAATCAAACAGTGTCAAGTTCTTCAAGCTCATGTACAGATAAACTTCGAATGTAGCTTATGGCTTCCTTCTAGCTGAAACTACTGCTTAGCTATTCTTCTGCGTACTTACATTCACTTTGTGTTCACGCAAAGTGCATACTTGCTTGGAGCTTTGTTTATAGGCAAATGCTTTGCATAAAAGACACTGCAGTAGTGATAAAGGGAACTATATTATTATAAATCGTATATTTTATGTTTTTGTCATTTTCCTCCTTGTGAGCTCTCACTTTGTGATCAGGTTTACCGCTGACAAGACTGATTTACAGCAGTCTGGCAGCTGATTGCAGGTCTGAGCACACAGCAAGGTAAAACCAAGTGGTTTGTTTCTCAGGGAAATTAGTTTGTGTATTAACTAACTACTATGAACGAACTTTGTACATAGAAGCTCTCCAAAAGGACAGTATTTGACTGAAATGCAAGGCTTATTCGAAAAGAGAATGGGTAAATAAAGAATATTTGTTTTGTGGAGTTTCAGAGGATAGCACTTTCAATGGAATTGGCATCTGGAAGTGGAATATGGCTGGGAAAAAAGATATACACAATATTCCAATTTGGAGAGGTTTGGTGCCATTTGGAGATTTGCCCACCTTTGGGGAAAACGCATGTCAAATTTTACTGCTTTGTTCATCCCACTCCGAACTTGTATACATCCCAGGGTACGATTGGAAAAAGAAATCTGGTTTTCGTTATCACAAGTACATATAATCACTACGGAATAAAGAAATGAAAAAACAATTTTTGGATTTTTTTGTTTTTCAGAATATACACTCACCGGCCACTTCACTAGGTGACAGGAGTGGCACCCGGTGTGGTCTTCTGCTGCTGTAGCCCATCTGCTTCAAGGTTTGACGTGGTGTGCGTTCAGAGATGCTCTTCTGCATACCTCGGTTGTAACGAGTGGTTATTTGAGTTACTGTTGCCTTTCTATCAGCTCATACCAGTCTGGCCATTCTCCTCTGACCTCTGCCATCAACAAGGCATTTTTGCCCAGAGAACTGCCGCTTACTGGATATTTTCTCTTTTTCAGACCATTCTCTGTAAACCCTAGAGATGGTTGTGCGTGAAAATCCCAGTAGATCAGCAGTTTCTGAAATACTCAAACCAGCCTGTCTGGCACCAACAACAATGGCACGTTCAGAGTCACTTAAATAACCTTTCTTCCCCATTCTGATGCTTGGTTTGAACTTCAGCAGATTGTCTTGACCATATCTACATGCCTAAATGCATTGAGTTGCTGCCACGTGATTGGCTGATTATATATTTGCGTTAACGGGTGCAGTTTGCAGTTGAACAGGTGTACCTAATAAAGTGGCCGGTGAGTGTATATGTCCTGTATGTTTACGGAGTGATAGGATCAGGATCATTTCAGGCTTAGAACCATGTCTGTACTGTATGTAATATAATTTAGGAGATAATGGGGTTTATTTAAGACGGGGGATTCTTATAAAAAGCCCTGTGTTTTAAGTGGGGTTTTAAGGGGCTAATTTGTCACCCGTTTGTATATGACAATTTTTTTCATTTTGAATTATGTTAGACGTTGATGGACTGTGTTATCATATGTTATGTCCACAAGACGGCAACCTAATTCAGCAAGTACATTTTATTTGAATACAGTCATGAATTCAGTCAAGCTGGAGGGGGGAATTTAATAAACATTTGAGATGGCTTGTAAGGTCTGCATATAGTACACTTTTATAAATAAAATTGAAGCACACGAAAAACCCAAAAAAAAAAGACATACAGCACCAAATAGAATTCCATTGAACGGAGCCCTAACGTAAACAAATCACCCCCTTCAAATCGAGCAGTAAGTAACGTAACCGACTAGTAGGCGCAGTAGGCTGCAATCAGAGACTGTAAAAAATATGGACAAAGCTACTGTGACGTCATCCATTGACTCTCCGTGGGTCTCTAAAACACGTTTTGAAGCTCAATGGCGGGCGCGGCCATGTTGTCGATTTGGAGCCAAAACCATAGAGTTAAGCAGTTCTGTGATTTTTACAATGTGATTGACAGTCCGGTGCAGAAAAGCCCATCAACCTGAACGAACGATTGCAGAACGAACTTGAGGCTAGCTGTGACTGTCTGCCGTTATGTTTTAAAATATATTATCAAATGTTTACGGAGTTTAATTTCCATCCGTGACTGTACTGTGTCATGTAATCACGTTATATGTATGACATTAATAATACAATTATGTTCCGTTATCTTCAATTTATGTTTCTCAGCAAAACGAATATGCTTAGCTAGCATATCAGCTTGCCAATGAGCTAGGTAGGCTATCTGTGGTTAGCTCATGCATTAGCAATATGAACCACAGGGGAAGAACATCGACTACACTGATGGTCAATCAATCAGAGATGTGTAGGCTACTGGTGATTTGACTAGGCTAATTTTCATATAACTGTCTGGTAGACCTGCTGTTAACCGAGCAAGTTATCGTCATAGGTTTTCGCCACAGTCAGTTAATGAGCCAGTAACTGCTCCATCGCCGTTTGTGGTGTTCACTTGCTGGGTGATGCTAGCTGACCGATCGTTCGCAAGTCACTTTTTACCGAATAAAAATTAACACTGTCAGCGGTGATTGAACAAATCTACCAAGTATTTTAATAACTGATCTGCAGGTGTGTAAATATGACAACGCACTCTGTACAGCAAGATTTCCACCTGGTGCATGAAGACAAAAATAATGTACATTGAATTTCTAATTATTATTAGGCTATTTTTTTTTTTTTCTTGTAGATCATCAAAACCAATGGAGAAAAGCCAATATAAGCAAGGAGCCCCCAGGACCGATTCTGAGAACCACTGTCTTAAATGCTCTTTTCGGTCTCTTAAATGCTAAAAACATGTTCCTTTCTAAATGCCAATCTTACAAAGATGGTTAATTTCGTTAAATTCTGTGTGTGAGATTTCATCGTGTGTTGTATGTTATCCAGCAAATAAACCTAAGACTCTTAATTTGCTTCGTGAAACTGAAAATTTTGCAGTGTTTATCCCAAAATCGCGATTATAGTAGCTTTGTCACATGCATGAAGCATGGCCCAGGTAGACATTTACGGAATGTACACGACTGACAAGCCGTCAAACACGTTTGAAAAATTGCATATTTGCCGGTTAGGGTTAGCTAGCTTGTCAAATGGCTTGGTAGCCGAAGTTGCGAACTGTTTTAGCATAAGCTACTGGACTACCAAATATAGCAAGCTGATTATGCTTTCTGCCAACTAATTATTTGGTTAAATAGGCTAAAGGAAATAGCAAAAATGACTCGGCTATCGAAAAACTTCAGAGGAGGATTATTTTATTGTCGTCTAGTGCAGCTGTAAATAGCACACGCCATAATGAAATCACTACGAAATGGGATGCCAGCATTTTCTGACTTCGCACAGGTGGACCATAGTCGGAGCCGCAATGTCAAGGCCAAGAGGCGCCACCTCCCACCCAGTGACCATAGACTGTAGCCCCTACTGTAGCTTAGTCCTCCGCAGTAATCAGGAAGTGACGCAAACTGTACCTCATTGGTCCCAACAGTGCCCAAATGACACAATAAATCATGAAATCGACCCATGGACAGTCATAAGACGAATAAAATACACATATTGTGACTATTTGTTCTCATGAGAAAAAATTATTGACTTTGTATTTTAACCGCATTTGTACCGTAGACTTACGTGGAAACCGGATATGAAAACACCTATACTGGAGCCACTACGGTAGTGGCGCTAGTGAGCAACCAGAAACAACAAGACCAGGAAATGAGCTTCAAAAACGAAGTCTGGTTTTGGCCGCTTGATTGCAATCAGACGATTTGATGGCTAGCACTGGTACAGCGAGTTCTGAGTTACAGACTGACAGTTTCGCTTGTATGACGAATGTACGCAGACTACGCACTACGCAGAGTTCTGTAGACGAGTCCGAATATTTCTCGTTCAGTAACGTTAGTGTCAGTGAACTGTCTGAAACGATGGATATCCGCGGATTTTTAAAGAAAATATCGAGGCAGGTTGTTGAGGAGATTCAGGAGAATAATGAGATTGACAATGTAACTAACGGTACAGCAGATGTTGAGAGCCAGTCAGCAGCTCAGCCAGAGAGTGCAGAGCAGCTAGCTTCAGGTTTGTGCAGGGCAGCACGATACTGGCTATACATGCAGCTAATTGTGATGAACTAAAATTAGGCTATTAGCGAGCTAAAATCGGATTTAGGAGTGTAACGTCAGCAAAATAATTATTCATGATGCCAGCTCAGTAACGTTAGTATGGCTAACGTTAGCTAACAACGTTAGCTAGCTAGTTAACGTAACTGGCTGGCTAAGCCTGCTAACGTTGTTAGCTATGTATTATTTTTAACTTGCCTGCCCAGTGCCTTGTCAGTTTACATGCTAGTATGAAAGATTAAAAAAAAGAAAAGCCATTACATATCATCAGTCACAGCTGCATAGGATAAGCAGCTATGTAGTTAGCTATAATGGCTAGTATTTTGTTTATTAATTTAGTTTAGCTAAGCGCGTGCCAAACTAAAACTCCCCTTGGGGCTAAGCCCCTGATGTCTTTGAATCCTAGGAACGCCCCTGGAAATGTCTCTAAAGAATTTTGATACTGAAGGATAATTTACAATAAATTACTATTAAAAACTGAAAAGTACTTTCTTGCACCTTTTGGAGAGGGACCTAAGACCATTATAGTTTTAATTTTATCCTCCCAAAGCACTAGAACTCCCTAAAAGCAAGCATGGAAAATGAAAAAGGTTAAACTAACTAAACTGGTTAAACATTTTAATCCAATGTCAAGCCTGCAGGTTTTTTGCCGAAAACACCAGGTTGCCCACTTATGAAGGGGCCGGTGCTGATATCTTTTTATTCACTATATACCCAGTGGAGGAAAAGATGTGTTCCAATCGCACCAAGGAACCGGAGATAGAAGTTCCGTGTCGGTCAAGTAGCATTACATTACAGGCATTTGGCAGACGCTCTTAGCCAGAGCGACGTACAACAAAGTGTATAACCATAACCAGGAACAAGTATGACGAAACCCCTAGAGAGAAGTACCGGTCCAAGTGCAGGGAACAACCGCATAGTTCAACTTGGACCCTGTAGGTTAAACTGATCAACACTAACACAAACAAGAACAGCAACAACGCAGTCTATGCAAGAATACAAGTAGTAGTTAAGACAGTTAATGCACCTAAGTCACCTACGAAACAGCTGCCTAGTTACAACCCTAAGCTTACAGTCATTTACAGGGGGGTAGGGAGGGATGGGGAGAGGTGCAGCCTGAAGAGGTGAGTCTTCAGTCGTCGTTTGAAATGGGTCAGTGTCTCAGCTGTTCTAACCTCCACAGGGAGGTCATTCCACCATCGTGGGGCCAGAACAGACAGGAGACGTGTTCTGGAAGTGCAGGTGCGAAGAGGGGGAGGTGCTAGGCGTCCTGAGGTAGCAGAACGGAGGGATCTGGCTGGCATGTAGGGTTTGAATATCTGGTGGAGGTATGCTGGGGCTGATCGCTTGACAGCCAGTGGAGGGTAGTGAGGAGGGGAGTGACGTGGGAGTGTCTGGGTAGGTTGAAGACCAGACGAGCCGCAGCATTCTGAATGAGTTGCAGGGGTCTGGTGGCAGATGCCGGTAGTCCAGCCAGAAGAGAGTTGCAGTAGTCCAGGCGGGATAGAACCATTGCTTGGACCAGGAGCTGGGTTGAGTAGGTGGTGAGAAAGGGGCGGATTCTGCGGATGTTATACAGGAAAAAGTACAGTAGCGGCATATAGCAGCTATACACATGACACAGCAACTTGTTTTTAAGTTCAACAGAGGTGTAAAATGCATGATTTATTTTTTGGTTTAACACAACTCAAGTTGAAAGGAAGACAACTACACTAGACATGCTGCATTTTTTGGTTTCACATTCTAATGTTAATTTTCACACTCAAATGTCTTTAAAAAAAAAAAAAAAAAAAAATTGCATTTGAACATCGGACTATCGTTTGATAGCCCTAATATGCACATGCGCACACAAGCATGCACGCACATACGCACCCCACCCATCCTGCTTCGACCCCCTAGCTAGTCTGTCTATTGGATTGTTAGAATTTTAATGATTTTATTTGTACCGTGGTGAATGTATGTACTAATTGGAGAGAACTGAGGAAAAACAAATGATGACTTCCCTGTGACATTCTCTGCTTTTCAGTGGTTCATTTTTTATCAATGACAACTAATAGTGGGTGGAGATCTATGAACATTTGATTGCCCAGGCAACCAGGCATGTCAGTTAGGAACTGTCTTTCCTCTGCTTCGCCCTCTCAGTACTACGACATCTCTGCCAAGAGCAACTACAACTTTGAGAAGCCTTTCCTGTGGTTGGCACGGAAACTGATAGGAGACCCCAACCTGGAATTTGTTGCCATGCCCGCCCTCGCCCCCCCAGAGGTCGCCATGGACCCCTCCCTCGCAGCGCAGTACGAGCACGACCTCAAAGTGAGTCCCAGTGCTACTGTTGGCACAGAGCAACACTCAAACCCCAATTCTACACAGCTTATTAACAATATGCTACACACAAACCCTAGTGAATCTCAGCTAATTAACACTGTGCTACGCACAAACCTTAATGCAACTCAGCTAATAAACTAATATTGATATACACACAAACCCTACTGCCAGGCTGCCCAACCCTGTTCCTGGAGATTTGCAGTGCTGTAGGTTTTCACTCAAACTAACAAAGCATTGAACATATAGAGATCTCATTCAGCTGCTAATTATTAGAATCAGGTGTGCCAAATTAGGGTTGAATTGAGCGTACAGGATGGTAGATCTTCAGGAACAGGGTTGGGAAACCCTGCCCTAATGCATTGGTTTGCATGCATTTGGCTGCCAAGTCACCTTTAAACATTTTGTATCTCAGTGGGACTGGCTACTTAAAGGTTAAAATATAAGTGATACAGTATCGGCCATTGTTGACAGATGGCGTCAGAAACGGCACTGCCAGACGAAGACGATGACCTCTAACCTGTGACCCTCTGACCTCTCTCCCAGCGGTGTCTGTGGTTGACCATGAACCTTTTACTGTAAAATCCCATTGCAGATAATTTTTTGCCTTTTTTTTTCTCTCTTTGTTTCTGTTTTCAATCTGATATAAAATGTCCTGGTATTGACACATTTCAGTGTAGATGTACATCCCAACTGCACAGTGCAACAATGGGGCTGCAGACTGTGGCACCAAATCAGTCCTGCAGCTTAGACAGTGTCATACAATAATGACACAGAAATACAACTGAAAATGGAAGCACTTTGAAAATGACTTTGAATAAAAACTGACTCAATTCAACTTTGTTGACCCTTTTTAATGAATATGTTTGACAGAATTGTGTATGTAAATGGGTACATTCAGTGCACAGTCTCAGTGCTTGCATGGTTGCCAACACCTTTGAGATAAAATTTATTTGTGTGGATGGGGGTGGGGGGGGGGCTAAACTACCTGCTCCAATTTCTCCTGCCTGAGGATGCTGGTGGTGGTATGCAGTTTCATTGAGGAGCCACCAGGGGTTACTTATGCATCATAAAGGTAATGGAAGTCTGTGTCGAATGGGGTTGTGTTATTCTGGTCATCAAGCATGATGTTGAGGTATAGGTAGGGCCGCCAGTTTGACTCCCCTTGTTTTCTCGCATGGTACTGGTACTTCAGTCCTCCGCCAGCTAGAGGTTGCAGTAGCCTCTTTGTCAAGCCCCTTCTCAAACAGTTCCATTTGCACTCAATCTAAGTTAATAAAGTAATTGTCACTAATTAACCACAGACAATGCTTGACAGCAGCGTTTACAAGTCAGGCACGTTAAATTCAGTTCGTACTACCGTGGACAAGCTGCGGTATTTTTAAATGTACAGGGGCATGATAGCTTTTGTTGAAATCATTTGAAATGCCCACATTAAGTTATATAATATTTGACTTGCACAAGAAAATTAAGTAAATAAAATTCATAATTCAAATAATTAACTAATGGTCTTCAATCAAGACCTTAAGTAGAATCGGGTGTTTTAGTGCTGGGCTAAAACAAAAACCTGCACCAACACTGGCCCTTTTCGGATAAGATTGGACACCCCTGCTTTATATGGATGCATTTTTATTGTACTGCAGTGATACTCAATTCTGGTCCTGGAGAGCCACAGTGTGCTGTTTTTTTTTGTTTGTACCGATTCTGACCCAAGAAACTAGGTGACCTGAGTTCACTGTAATCTGCTTTAACTGATGAATTGCTATACATTACATTACATTCATTTGGCAGATGCTTTTATCCAAAGCGACGTACAAAAAAGTGCATTTCATGATCGTAGACAACTGCTGAACACGCGTTCAGTAAGGTACAATTACTTATTTTTTACAGCTATTTCTAGCCGAGAACAATGAACACTATTCTGGTCTAACATCTGCAAAGCCAACTAGGCAGAAGAATAAGCTACAGTATTAGGACAAATACAAATTACCAAGAAGTGCAGGGATGGGGCAACATGTAACAAGTGACAGGAAAAAGGGTTTTTTTTAATTTTTTTTTATTTTATTATACAGCGTGGTGGTGGTTAGTCTAGGTATAGTCTGAAGAGATGAGTCTTCAGGCCACGGCGGAAGATGGATAGTGAGGGGGAGGTTCGGAGAGGGACAAGGGGTTCGTTCCACCACTGGGGAGCTAGTGTGGAGAAGCTCTGTGATCCCTTTGGGCGGGTGGGAGGGGTTACAAGGTGCCCTGCTGCCGCAGAGCGGAGTGGTCGAGCAGGCACATAGAATTGAGTCATGTCCTGCAAGTAGATGGGGGCTGTCCTGTTGGCGGCAGTGTAGGCAAGGGTCAGGGTGACGTGGGAGAATTTGGGGAGGTTGTAGATGAGTCGGGCAGCGGCATTCTGAATCATCTGTAGTGGCTGTATGGCACAAGCTGGCAGGCTTGCAAGGAGAGAGTTGCAGTAATCAAGGCGAGAGGTCACCGTAGCCTGGACGAGCAGCTGGGTGGAGTGCGTCGTCAGGTATGGTCGAATCCTCCTGATGTTGTACAGGAGGAATCTGCAGGACCGTGATGTTGCCTTGATGTGCTCCTTGAGGTCCAGTTGGTCATCCAGGACCACCCCCAAGCTCTTGGCAGAGTGAGAGGCAGTCACTGTGGTGCCATCAACCGTGATTGAGAGTTCACGAAGCAAGGAGGTCTTGCACGGGAAGAAGAGCAGCTCAGTTTTGTTGAGGTTGAGCTTCAGATGGTGGCTGGCCATCCAGGTGGAGATGTCAGCCAGGCAGGAAGAGATCTTATCATTGACCTATGTGGCCGAGGGGTGGAAAGAAAAGAAGAGTTGTGTGTCATCTGCATAACAATGATAGGAAAAGCCATGTGAATTAATGACTGAACCAAGAGATCTGGTGTATAAGGAGAACAGCAGAGGACCCAGTACAGATCCCTGCGGCACTCCCGTAACAAGTGGATGAGAAGCAGAGGCAGACCCCTTCCAGGTGACCTGGTTGGTCCTATCTGCAAGATAGGAAGCGAACCAAGACAGGGCAGTCCCGGCAATTCCCACCCCAGCCAAGGTGGAGAGGAGTATTTTATGGTTGACCGTGTCAAAAGCTGCAGACAGGTCAAGAAGGAATAGCTATACTACTGCAAGTGCTGAGTTACAACGAAAACCAGCAGATCCTGAGGCTCTTCAGGACCAGGAGGGTATTTCACAAAGCAGGAATAACTGCGCTGAGTAAAATCTGGAACAGAAGTTTTCTTTTTACTTCAGGTCATATTTTACTTCTAGATATGGGAGGGTTCCAGATAGATCTGTAATCCTGTGCCCCAGAGTGAGGACCACATGGTTTTCATGGCATTTAAACTTTCGTCCAAGTTCACTTTCCTATGGAGGATGAAAAAATGTAAAATAAATGACTCATTAAATGAATGAATAAACATAAATGCAAGAAAAATGTTTAAAAAATGAATGTACACATAAATAAAATAATAGATAAAAACTGGCATAAATGGTTATTTCTTCATTTTTCATTTCCGTATATCTTGATTCATTTCTGTATATATTTCCCTATTTATTTTTTGATTCATTATTTCTACACAGTGCTGTGCAAAAGTCTTAGCCACCCTAGATTTTTTAATATATAGTATATATTTGGTTTTAGATGTTTATTTTTTGTTTTCTGCATTAGTGCGTCAGTAGAAAAGAGCAAATTTGAGATTTCCAAACATGAATTTTCCAAAAAATTACATTTTACAGATACATTTTTGTATTTTGTTAAAGTAATATTTGAAGTAATATACTACTTGTCAGATAAAAACTTGATCAAGGGTCTCTGGGATCACCTGGAGAGCCAGAAGCAAGCGAAACAGCCAAAATCTGCAGAAGAACTGTGGCAAGTTCTCCAAAATGCTTGGAACAACCTACCAGCCGATTTTCTTATAAAACTGCTGGACAGTGTACCTAATAGAATTTATGTAGTTTTAAAGGCGAAGGGTGGTCACACCAAACATTGATTTTATTTAGTTTTTAACTATTTACTGCTCTTTATATTATTTTCTCGATATTTATAACCTTTCATTTCATTATTTTTGAAAGCATCTTAGCTATACAGCATTTTTCTTTACAGGTGCCTACGACTTTTGCACAGTACTGTACTTCTGTATTTCTCCATCTATGTGTTAATGAGGGGGCTGTTAATCAAAGAATGTCATGGTGTCACCTTATTCCCATTGGTTGATATCAGAGTGCGTAGATCGAAAGTGCCTTGCTTCAACACCGGTTGCTTTTACTAGGTTTATCTTGGTAGGACAGAATGCAACATGGATTTTTTTAGGTGGTTTCATCGGAGCTTGAGCTTTGTAATTTTGGGTAAAACACCCTCTCTTTGTCTTCAATGAAGTGCAGACACACCCCTGGCAGGTTAAATATAACACCAGTCACACCCCGTTCGTCACCAGTCATAGGTAGCGACTTTCATGATCTGTACAGTATGTCTCAATGTCATTTTCAGTGTAAAATATAGTTATGAAGCTTTTAAACATAAAATGACAAAGATCTTTGTGTCGTTTGAAGGCCAGCCAGCTTGTCACCTGTCACATGACATCAGTTGCTTTCGCAGCTATAAGCTAATGTATTAGGTATTTGGTTTCATCTTATTTCACTCTAAAAAACTTGTTTTAATGTCAGTCAGATTAAAAATATAATTTCAAATGCGAGTCCTGATTTTTACTCTTTTGTGTGAAAATTTTTTCTAGTTAGCTGCATCACAGAGGTTGACCTGGTAGTGTTCCACAATTTGGAGGAAGCGGCTCATTGCCCGAATGTTTCGCTCCAAAATTCAGATTATGCCAGATCAGTTGGATGCCCTTTCTCACACACTACCCGTGGAAGCTATGTAGACTTATTTATTCTCTGACTGCACAACACTGCGACTATGGGGTTGGTGAGAGAAGACTTCACCATGAAATGGCAGAGCATGGCATAAAGTCTGAGTCTGAAATATTGGGGCAACAGACCGTTAATCAGATATATCTGAACTGCGCACTATCACTCTGCGCTTGCCTGCATCAACCTCTCCCACTCTGGGCTTCATTGCTAAGCCTGAATGTAAAAGCAGCTGCTCATCATATGGCCAAAGAAACACAAAAATAAATATATACAAAAATAAATGAATCAAGAAAAAAAAAGAATCAAGAAATATATAAACAATATATGCAGAAATGAATGAATTTAGAAATAAATTCACAAATACCCATTTATGTCAGATTTAATCTATTTTTGTGTACATTTTTCCTGGTTTTTGCATTTATTTTTTTTAATCAAGTCCTTTTTTAATGTAATTTTGGCATTTTTGTTCCTCCATGCTTTTCTTCCCCGTATTAGATCAACTAATTGTTTGTAAATGTCTCAATTAGAAACTAATTTGTATTAATGGTCACTTAACTGGCGTTGGACTTCCTATGGGGACCCTTCGATAATAACTATTGAAGTAGAAGTTTAAATCCCTGCCGGCCACATCGTGGAGGCAAACCGTGGCATTAATTATAGGGGCTGCGGTGTGCTACGACTTTGGTTATTCTAGGCCGAGTGCAGGATCTGACAACCCTTGTACGGAGAGCAATAGTGCGCAGGTTTAATTCTTTGTCGGTGGTAAACTGATTGCTCAGAGTAGTTAATTATTACAGTGTGAGAATTGCCACGTGGTTTTTTTACACGTCATTAGTTTCTGAACAACCAGGGACGAACGAGAAGATGTAAAAATATGTGACTATAGCTAAACACAAGCACCGTTAGGAAAGGTTAAGCGCTACCTGTCTAAAAGCCATGCGTCCCCTTTAAGTGCTCAGTAGGTCGGTGAACACAGGTATTTTAATAATAAGGGCGTGGCGGTACCTCCCTCGGGTACGATAAGGTTGCGGGAGAGCGCTACTGGGCATGCGTCGATGGCATTTTACTGCGATTACACTGTGAAAGAATCGGAGAGGGGGAATTACTTAACAGAACTGCAATACCTCTGAAATGATAGTCTCAGTAGAAGTACTGATTTCAAACGTAGTTGCCATATTGAATGGATTTTAGCTTGTGGAGCAGACGTTTTAAACATAAATTCACTAGTGAATCGATCGTTTAATCATAGTAAGGTCTCGCATGCGTTTCGCGCAAATTTCGAATAGAAGGCTACCACTGCGTATTTTTGTTTTAATTCATTTAAAATAAATAATAATTTTCAGTTAAAAAAAAAACACTTTGAAAATGAAAGATCGACTGGAACAACTCAAAGCGGTAAGCAAGTCTTTTCGAAGATGGAGAAATGAAAGATTTTACCAACCCACGGCATATTCGCCGTGCGCGTGATGAACGTGTGGTCCATCTTTATGGCGAAATACTGTAGCCTACAAAAAATACAGCAAGACTCACCATAAACCGGTTTTAGCCGTTTTAGTTTGCGTTGGTTGAATAAAATGTTTTGAGGACTATTTTAATATTTTTGTGGGGGGTGGTTAGTTAGGGAACTACCTACTTTCACTAAAGCGTACAGGCATTTACAGTGATTGCCGTACTGGGAATATGGAAACTGATTTGTGTGTCATTGTGAGATTTTGGTTAGTTTTATTCGCAAGTGTGCTGTCCCAAATTGAGCCCGTTTGAAGCCTGCCTAACGCCTCAGGGTGATGAACGAACGATGCAGGGTTGTGAGTCCCGCTTGTAAAAGTAGTCTACTTTGCTGTGCTCTCTGTGGTAAGGCAGGGGTTCCCAAACTCGGTCCAGACCATGGGCCCGCCTGTTTATGCTGGTTATCGTTCCAACCAGTCGCAATCCCAAAATTTTAACAAGCTGTTATTTTTCCTTAGATGCTTTTCACTTTTAGATGGATTATTTACACTCTTAAACCACATTATGTCCAAAATAGCTATGCTTGCCGTAAACAATAAAATACCAATGTTCATATTGTGCTTATTGTGTTATATTGCAAACAACTGAATAAAAGAGGTAAAACTTAAAATTAAACGCTGAGTGGGACACCTGGCCACTTAAACTAACCATCTGGAAGATAATGAAGGATTCAAAGACAGAAAGTTGTCAAACCTGCATTGTCTTGAGTTTAAGGGAAAGATTATGAAATTAAACGCATGTTTGTTGTAATTAGGGGCCTAGTGATTTTCCTTTTTTTCATCTGATCAAAAAAGACATCTCTTTAATTGTTTGCAATGTAGCACAATGTCAACATTGTAATTTTTATTCCACAAGGAGTGCAAAGTTATTTCAGTCATAATATGGCTTAAGAGGGTAAACAATCTCTCTAAACATGAAAAGCACATAATACATTTTAAAAAGTTGTTAAAATTATGGGATTGCGATTGGGGTTGGAACGAAAACTAGCATACATGGGCCCCCAGGACCGAGTTTGGGAACCACTGGTTTAAGGTTGTTGTTGTTTGTATGGGTTTTATTTTTTTACTTACTTAACTGCTTATTTGGTCTATGCGTTCAGACTGTGCTTTCAATTGGAACAGTTCTCATTTTGCAGATTGGAGTGGTCGAGGCGCTTAGATCAATATAGTGCTTGTATAAGTGTGCATGCGACCTGCTGCTCGCGCTCTTCCCATTTGTCTCCCCCGTCTGTAGTCTACTTGTTGTCAGCTGTTCGTGTCCTCTTTCATGATAATGAGCTGTTCTGTGGCGAGCGCGGACGAGGGGGAGACTCCTGGTGGGTGGTGGTACTCAGGTGATCAGGTAAACAAAACGGTTTGGGTTGCCTCTCCCATTCCATTGCTTCCGCAGGACAGCCATTTTAAACAGGTTTGTTTGTCCTATTGCATTTGTTTAAGGTCTTTTACCTGATTTTTGTCATGTTCAAATACTGGATACTGAATCTTATTGAAATAATAGTAGTTTCTATTCCAGAACTGTGTTTATATAGTACATCTTTTAGGTGGAATTTGTGGCTGCTTGGGCCTTGAGTTGCTTACCTCAAAATGCGCATTTCACAATTTCAGTAATGTCAACATTTGTAAGCCATTTCTATAAGTCATATAGCAGTCTCAAGCTCATTAACTGGATGAGGACTGGGGTCAGTGTAGGGGAATTTCATTGAATATATTTTTATTGCATCCTGGCGTTTCCCACTGAGCAAAATTGCATCCATTCGATGTACATGGAACGTCACGCGAGTAGCCAGAATTAAAGTTTATAGGTCGTTGTCTCCATACATCTGTATGCCTCGCTCATAATTGTGATTTAGGTTGAGTTAAAAGACATCGTTTGACATTGAACAATATTTTAGTGGTCTTCGTCAAGACTGGCAGATACACCATCTCATGTGATGTCCATTGGGCATTGACAGGAGGGCCAAGAACAATGAACCGACTTAATCTGCTCCTTTGCTCAGTGTGCTGTGTTACAATATGTTAAAAAATATCAGTATAAATATAAAGTGTTCTCTGGTTAAGAGGTAGCTATTGATACACCCAAGTACTTTAAGGATTTGTTGTCTTGGAGACAGGTTGCCGTTGACAATACATTTGATCCAGTGTCATTCTGAAAGGTGCGGTTACAGTGCATCAATGTGAGGTGAAGGTAGCAGAACCATGAGCTTTAAATATGCCTTCAACTTTGAGATGGGCTGTCAGCAGCGTGTTTTTATTCAGATTGCAGTGCTCGTTTTGCATGGGCGCTTGTGCACGGCTGAGACTGGTTATGTCAGCTGTCTGTTTTACATTCACTGTGGCTGTAGGGCTGAGAGCTGCCCTGTGGCTTCACCCTTCCCCTGCCCTTTCTCCCTCCCTCTCACTCCCTCTGTAATGTTTAACTAGCTGGCGTGGCTGTATTGTACAGCTGCTTTGTGCTTTTGAAAAGTGGGAGGGGTCTGGTCAGCTGATCTACGCCCTGATCAGATCACAAGTTGTTTAACCCCTTTGCGCACATGTCAAATCTGGCCTATCCTTGCCCATTTAGGGGGTACCCTATTTAAAGCTTTATAACTCCAGATGTCATATATCCAGAATCTCTCCAAAAATGAATAAAATGCTTTTTGTGCATTATAAAGCCTATACATGTGCCCTTTATGATGGTTTAAGGTGAAACATTGATATCAGATTTTAAAAATGAGGCAAGAACATCATACTGTGGTACAGTACCTAAATGTGTAATCATTAACTCATATTTTTTCTGTACTCTACTATATGCAATGTTTTTTTGTATGCGAATGGGACGACATTAAAACAATATCCAACCGTCCACCATGTTTTGGCAATATTCCAGTTGAGGTCATATCCAGTACATACATTAAACACAAACTACAAGCAAACCAACGAACGCTTACATTACAGCGTGAAATATCCTCATTCTAAAATACCACTAACCTATTTAAAGACGCTCAGTTTCAAAAATAACATATATAACCAAAACATTTTCAGTTGTAACATTTACATTTGGATGATTTCAACTCAGAATTTGGTTGCAGGAGCACAGAATTTCTGAACTGAGGATGAATTGCCGGCATGCCAACCACTTGGGGCTTTGTGCTAAGAGGTTAAGTTTCATTGCAGACGGGCAGAGGGACACATGGGCTGAGAGAGAGAAAGAAACAGCAAATGCCCAAACGGTAGCTGAACGGGAGTCCTTCTGTATGTGGTCAGATTTGACCTGCCCTTCTACACCTCAAGCAAGATGGGTTAGACAGGTAGACAGTTGGACATGGCTTATTTATTGCCACAATGCACTGCTCAGAGGGGAACTGCAAAGCACAAAGCCAACTGGGGAAGCAGCAATTCCCTGGTCCCAGGAAAGGGTCAGTTAAGAGAAACTACCAGAAAACAGTTGATGTACTGTTCAACCTTTTAAGAACATTTAATCTGCCCCCTGCCCCTCCCCCCTCCATAAACATCAATTTACTTCTGGATTTTATTTAAATCTTCTTGGATTACTTTAGTAGATTCCAAACTGTTAGCTTGGCCTCCCAGTTTTGTATCATCTGCAAATTTGTCTCATGTGGTACCTTATCAAATGCCTTTTGAAAATCTAAGTAGATGATATCATATCATAATTAGGATGTTGCTATTTTCAAGAAATACTTCCAACATGTCTCTAATGATAGATTCCAGTATTTTACACATGATACAAGTTAAACTGACAGGCCTGTAGTTTCCTGGATCAGTACGGTTCCCTTTCTTATATATTGGTATTATATTACATTGCTTCCAGTCCTCAGGTATTTCTCCAGTTTAAGGACTGTATAAAATACCTGCCAGTGGTTTGAAAATTCTCAGCTAACTATTTTAGTACTCTTGGGTATATGCCATCAGGGCCTGCTGCTTTATTTGTCTGTATATATATTCACACAATGCTTAATATCATATCTGTTGGTATTAAGCATTGTGTGAATATAATGTGCATATATTAATTTAATAACAAGAACAACAACATTGAAGCTCTGCACTTAAAAAAAAAAGTAAAAAAAGGCACTTTTTTTACTTTTACTTTAGTTTTAAATTGCAATTGCAAAATACCATTGGCGGTGAAAAAAATAACTACATCTGTGTAGGCTCATGCATCATATGCTTTATTTGGCAGCAATAAATAAATTAAAGTGACTCAAATTATGGACGTCCATCAATCAAAGTTTATCCTCTTTTACCGAGCTATTGATGTTTTCTGTGTTTGGGGCTGCAATCGTTGTCATTTCCCTGTTTTCCGATCATAACCACAGGATCTGAATCTGTGCTCTCCACTAGCGTGGAGTGTCACTAAAGACAAGTTTAAAGCCGCAATGAGTAAACACAGTTTGTATGCAGCGCAAGGTTTGGCAGTGGTCCGATTTCAGCCGAGTTCTTCTTATCAGTTAAGGCCATTTTCCACCGTCCTGCCATAACATATCGTACTGTGCCGTGAAACTATGACCACGAGTTCTGGATGCCTTACCATTGCTGGCAGAAGCATGCACAAATAGTTCTCAGAACTAAATTTTGATACTCCTCCAAACAAAAATTGGTACCAGGAACTATTTGACGGAGCAAGCAGTCTTGTACATTGGTGATTGGTGATTGGTCGAACGCAGACTCCCTGTGAATCGGCATATGACAAGCAAACCAACCACCATTTTTTAATACCTGGTAGTTAGTTAAAGAAACGTGTCTATTGACAGAGAACAGCTGCAACAAGTACTTTCAGCTAGCAAACAGCAGTTATGAAGCCTTATCAGCATCGTAGATCAATGGAGAGGTCAGCATATGAAGCCTTATCAGCATTTGATCAGATGATGGTATTCAGCGGGAGCTCGATGTGACGGGATGCAATGAGAAAATGTACACGAGAAGTTCTCAGCATTTGGGGTATCTCAGCATCAAGCACTCGATAAGACAGTGCCACAGAAAAATAAAACAATTATGCAAGACTACAGAAAACTGAAAGATCACAATAATCGCAGTGGAGCTGAAAGTGGTACAATACAATGGACAAAAAGAATAAATGGTACATCACAATGGACACCGTTTTTGGCCACAGACTAGCAAACTCTGGCAGGGCCAGCGTTGTGATGTATTATGCACCCGTGCCATGAAATGCACCCTTAGTGTGATAAATGGACTGTATTTATATAGCGCAATTGCCAGCAACAACTGCACAAAGTGCTTTACAATGAATGCCTCTCATTGACCCATTCACACATCAACGATGAAGCAGCCATTCAAGGCAGCAACCAGCTCAATAGGAGCAATTGGGGGTTAGGTGTCTTGAATGCAACCTGAAGACCAGGGACCGAACCAACAACATTCCAGACAACCGCTATCTTTTGCTAATGTCGCCCTGACATGTCTTGTCACACGTCATTTGTTTTGACAAGCGAAGAAATTTGCTTCTTCGCACCGAAATTATGGGTGTTGGGGGTGGGGGTTATTTTACATTGTAATGCTTTCTGTTTTAAATAGGGTAAACTGATTTTTTTATGTTTCATAAAACATTTAAAACTGACATGGGTGTCATAAAGAATGGAATTATAGCTGGATTATATTTCCTCAGAATGTGATGTAGTGTAATAAGAAAGCAATGGTTTGAATTCTGTATTACCCCTTGTCAATTTTGTGTTTTAAAAGTTTAATGAAACATTGAAGGTCACTTACCCTATTTAAAACACAAAGCATCACAATGTAAAAATGCCCCCCCCCCCCCCCCCCAATTGTCATTTTGGTACAAATAAGCTAATTTCATCACTTTTCAAAGCGAATGATGTGTGCATACTCTCGCTAGGGGGTGCATTTCACAGAGGTACAAAACACGGCACAACACCTGCTCACTGGATTCAGCCACATCATTGTTGGAGTCGATGTTTGAGGACAACAGCAACAATACTTCGTTTTTAGAGGGTAAGTTAAGCTAAGCAGCTAGTTGTGTTCAGTGTAATATACAGAAGAATTGTGACAAATTAAAGGAAAAACCAACATAGTGTCTTCATAAGGCGTTGGGCCACCAGAAGCCGCCAGAACAGCTTCAATGCACCATGGCACATTCTATGAGTTTCTGTAACTCTGCAGGAGGGATGCAACACCATTCCTCTAAAAGATATTTCCTTATTTGGTGTTTTGATTATGGTGGTGGAGAGCACACACTGACACATCGGTCCAAAATCTCCCATAGGTGTTCAACTGGGTTGAGATCTAGTGACTATGAATGCCATAGGATGTGGTTCACATTATTTACAACCATTCAGTGACCCCTCGTGCCCTGTGGATGGGGGGCATTCTCATCCCAGAAGAGACCACTCCCATCAGTTTAGAAATGTTTCATCATAGGATAAAGGTGATCACTCAGAATAACTTTGATTTGTAGTGACCCTTCCCTCTAAGGGGACAAGGTATGGAAGCATCTGCATTCGTTATGTTTCTCCACTCATTTATTCAGGTTTTCCTTTAATTTGTCACCCTTCTGTAGATTTCAGTTAATGTAAGTTATTACCGCATAGTCTATAAAATATTGGAGCAGTACAACATGTCTAGGCAGGTGCCTAAAGAAGCGAGCTAAGTAAACTAGCTAGCATTTTATTCATGTAACCAGCTATCTAGTCTGCTCACTAGTTAACAAAAGCACGCAATAACATTTTACTTGACAGCCATTCTGTTTATACTTAATGTTACTTAATTTGCTACTTTGCAGAAGACGGTCATTCCAGTTTCACAGCATCTAGCTTCACTGATTCCTCCATGACCGGCATCAGCTACCTTCCTGTTGTTGCCGCCCTCAATATCACCCCCAAACACTTTAAAGGTAAGAGGCACAATAGTTTCCCCTTGTCTGCTAATTGTAATTGGTAACTTACACCAAGGTTTAACATAAAACATGAAATGGTAATCCCATCAAACTTGGATAAGATGTAGAACACGGGTACAAAATAAAGTGAGGTGTAAAACAAAGGCAGTAATCTACGGAGCCCCTAAAGGAACATGGGTGAGAAAGAAAAAAGGAAATACTTTTGCAGTCCCTTGCAAACCTTTTGTGAGATATTGCAAACAAATGTATATGAATAAAATTGCATATGGACCTTTGCTTTAGCTTCTGTCAGGGTTAGCAGTGTTGATGACAGGGTTGTCAAATGGGGTATTTATCCTAAATGTAAGGGATTAAAAAAATTATTAGGGGGAAGTTTTATAATTACAATGTGTGGGAGTCAATGACAGTTTTACAAATTGTAGGACCCCCCATTGCTACTGTAACAGCCTCCAATCTTCAGTAGATTTTTGGCTCGCTTCCAATCAAGCTCCAGAGCATTAGTGAGGTTGGGCTCTGATGTTGGGCGTTAGGCCTGGGTGCAATCTGCATTCCAGTTAATCCCAAAAGTGTTTGAGGTAGAGGTCAGGGCTCTGCAAGCCAATCAAGTTCTTCCATACCAATCTCAGCAAACCATTTCTTCATGGACTTTGCTTTGTGCACAGGGGCATTGTCGTGATGAAACAGGAAAGGGCTATCTCCAAACAATTACCACAAAGTTGGAAGCACAGAATTCTTTAGAATGCCATTGTATGCTGTAGCATAGCAATATTTCCCTTCACGGACACTAAAAGAGGCCCATCCCAATCATGAAAAAACAGCTCCAGACCATTATTCCTCCTCCACCAAACTTTGCACTCCAACCAACGCTTTACAGTTGGCACTATTCGGGTCAGTACAGTTGGTGCTACGCATTCCGCCTAAACCCAGATTCGGCTGTCAGACTGCCAAATTATGAAGCATGATTCATCACTATAGAGAACATGTTGCCCCCGCTCCAGAGTCCAATAATGGTGTGCTTTACACCTCTCCAGCCAACACTTGGCTTGAACTTGGTGGTATGTACAGCTGCTCAGCCATGGAAAGCCCATTTCATGAAGCTGTTGACAAGTAAAAGTTCTTGTACTTATGTTGTTTCCAGCTGTAGTTTGGAACTCTGTAGTGACTGTTGCAACCGAGGACAAATGATTTTTACACGCTACATGTCTCAGCACTCACCAGTCCTGTTCTGTGAGCTTGTGTTTCCTGCCGCTTCAAGGCTGAGCTGTTGTTGCTCCTATACGTTTCCACTTCACAATAACAACCTTACAGTTGACTGGCGCAGCTCTGGCAGGGCAGAGATTTGACAAACTGACTTTGAAAGGTTGCATCCTTTGATAGTGCCACATTTAAAGTCACTGTTGCATCCCTCTGCTCAAAATGGGGGCGCTGGTTGCCTCAATCTGTATGGGCCAGTCTCTGACTTTTTTTTAGGGAACTGCGCTCACCTGCGGGAGACCTATGTACGGAGGTACGGAGGTCAGAGGTGATTCTTTCCCTATATAAGGACCTCCTCAGGAGGATTTGGCGGCTCTCTCTCTCCGATTGCTTATTTTGCTTTACCCCTGCTGGGGAGCACTCAGGCCTTTAGCTGGGGTGTGTTTCTAGTTTTTTGGGTTTTTTTTTAACCCTTTCCCTCATCATAAATAAAGATTAATCTTCGTACAAACTGGTTGTCGGCTACTCTATGTTTATGGAGGTTGTATGCAGCCATAACGGTCACCGAGCTCTTCAGTATGACCCATTCTCCTGCCAGCATTAGTCAATGTAGATTGCATGGTTTTAGGC
Source organism: Anguilla anguilla (assembly GCF_013347855.1). NCBI lineage: Eukaryota > Metazoa > Chordata > Actinopteri > Anguilliformes > Anguillidae > Anguilla > Anguilla anguilla. The sequence goes on from NC_049207.1 coordinate 28,931,156, forward strand.
TTGATTTTATGTACCCGTTAGCAATGGGTGTGCCTGAAATAGCCAGAACTACAAATAAGAAGGGGTGTCCACATACAGTTGAGGCCAAAAGTTTGCATACACCTAGGCTAAAGACATTCAAGCTCAATTTTTCACAACTCCACACATTTCATGTTACCGTAAATTTCCTGTGTTAAGTCAATTAGGGTATATACTTTATTTCCATAAGAGGTCATTTCAAAATAATAGCTAAGAGATAGATTTATTTAAGCTTTTATGTGCTATATCAAATTTTCAGTGGGTCAAACGTTTACATACACTTTGTTAGTATTTGGTGGCATTGTCTTTTAATTGCTTAACTTGAATCTAACACTTGGGGTTGCCTTCCACAAGCTTCTCACAATACTTAGCCGGATTTTTTGTGCATTCCTCCTGACAGAACTGGTGCAACTCAGTCAGGATTGTGGGCCTCCTTGCTCAGACACGCTTTTTCAGTTCAGTCCACAAATTTTCTAATCTAATATATATTGGTCTCTTGCCTTCCCTGTATGAAGCATTAAATTGGTATGGACCTTTTAGTATTTTGTGCAAACACGAGTGAATGCATAACTTATGTCATAGCCTGCCTCCACTAGACATAGTGTCCCTATGGTACTGAGGTATATTGAATAAGTATACAATACAATATCCAGTGCTAATTCAACTTTAAATAGATAACATTTAGACCCACATCCCAGAGTGAGACCAAAAGTCATCTGTTGAGACTTGAATAATTAACAATGGACATTTACTGTATACAACCCTTCACTACATTGATATGATGTCAAAGATATCAAATAAACATGATAGAAAATGTTGTTGGTCAGCTGAACAGTGTATTCCTATGTACTGCTAGTATAGGTCAATGGATCATATATATCAGGGTCTGCTGTTTCCCCTGGACATATTGTCTCAATGATATGGGGGTGTTTTGAAAACCTTGGACCCTCCGCTCTTCAGATCAGTCTCACTTATATCAAATAAGTGTCATAGAAAATGTGGCTGGGGTTTGAACATGCAGTATATAGGCGAATTTCATTCAATTCAATTCAATTCATTCAATTCAATTTCAATTAAATTAAATTCAATTCAATTTCAATTAAATCCCAATTGCTTGGTGAAAGCATAACATATATCATGCTCTGCTGCCTCCCCTGGACATGTTGTCTCAATGATATGGGGGTGTTTTGAAAACCTTGGACCATCCACTCTTCAAATATGGTGCCACTTACATCAAATAAGTGTCATAGAAAATGTGGCTGGGTATAAGCATGCAATTTCTCTGCAAATAGTGTATTCCTATCTTCTGCTAGTACTGTTGAATGCGTACAGTTTTTAACAAGTGCACATACGAGTGAAACAGTCTTGAATGGATTAGAATCTCTTCATGAATTTAGAATATGACACACATAGTCATTAGCCATAATATATTTCATGGCAGTAAACAGGCAGTATTGGACAACTGGGCTTGTAACAGGATGTAAAATGCAACTGGCCTTCACATTACGTAATAATAATAATCAGTGAACAGAACACATATTTTCAATCTGTCTGTGATAAGAACAGACCAGTAATGGCCAATTAAAGAGGATTTTCCTGCATGGCATATTATAAACCTTAGGCTGTATCTCTGCTTACATTCTCCTACAACAGGAATGTCAATCACCTCAGATGGAAAAACGGGTGTTCGCAGCAGTGATGCCCCATATTCACAGGCACAAGAAACATGAAGCACTATAATGTCAGGAGGAGTTACCCATATACTTTCTCTAAAAAGCTGTTTTTGACATCCTGTCCATTGCTTGTTCGCTTCTGTTTTTAATGTTTTCAAAAAAAGGTCACTCAAAGAACATTGTGTTGTCAGTGTGGGAACATTAAAAATAGAAGTGCTGTGCATTTCCTGGAAAATATTTTCAGTAGTCTGGCATGATTCACACTTGTCAATATACAGGACCTCAACTGCTGAATTTATTTTCAGTTCACGTACTCATTCCATGAATGGATGAATTAAATCTAATGGGTCATTTTGGTTGTTGAATGGCAGTGACTGAATGCTGGAATTTAGCTCAAAACAAGATGAATTTCATTGGGTGAATATGAATAACCAGGGGTTTGGTCAGCATGGCGTAGAATTTCAGAAAATTTCTGTGGAATTCTTGTCATGTATTGTGGACCTATTGTTTTCAAGCAGAACTGTATTGATTTAAGATTCAGGAAGCTTTGCATTGAGGAGTTAAACCAACAGTTTGAGTACTTATTAGAAAATGTGCATATTTCAGAAAGTAAAGCAACAGATGTTGCCAATTCTTTGGTCCTCGTATTGAGGTAAAACATTTTGTTATTTTTCTGTGGTGGCTTCTGGAAAGACATTTGAACGTGTTTTGGGACTATATATCAGAGCATGACATACAGTGAGCACCGTAATTCATTGGACAGCGACACATTTTTTATTTTGGTTCTGTACTCTAGCACTTTGAGTTTGAAAGAATACAATGACAATGAGGTTTAATTTGAGGGTATTTTCATCCATATCGGATGAACCGTTTAGAAATGACAGCACCTTTTGTACATGGTCCCCCCATTTTAAGGTACTACAAGTATTTGTTGAATTGGCTTCACAGATGCGTTTCGTTAGGCAGGTGTATTCATTTGTGTCGTTAGTGAATGCAGAAGAGAGCTGTTGATGTCTAGTCTTGATTCTAGACTTTGCAATTGGCTTTGGAGATTGTTGTTGAGGTGTGATCACATGAGGAAGACAGCAGTGTCGATGCAAATTAAGCTGGCCATCATACGGCTCAGAAATGAAAATCATTCAATCAGGAACATTGCAAAAACCCTGGACATGCCCAAGTCAACAGTTTGGTTCATCATTAACAAGAAAAAAACAACTGGTGAACTCAATTATGTCAAAAAACCACTGTAGTGGATGACCGGAGAATACTCTCTATGGTGAAGAAACCCCCCCTGACAACAGCCCAACAGGTCAAAAACACTCTCCTGGATGCAGGTGTAGATGTGTCAAAGTCTTCCATACGTAGAATACTACACCAGCAGGACTACAGAGGGTACACTACAAGATGCAAACCACTGATAAGCCTGAAGAACAGAAAGGCGAGATTACAGTTTGCTAAAAAGCACCTAAAAGAGCCCCAAGAGTTCTGGAACAAAGTCTTGTGGACAGATGAGACAAAGATTAACATGTACCAGAGTGATGGAAAGAGGAAAGTGTGGAGAAAAAAAGGAAATGCCCATGATCCAAAGCATACCAACTCATCCGTGAAACATGGTGGAGGGGGTGCTATGGCTTGGGCCTGTATGGCTGCCAGTGGAACTGGTTCACTTGTCTTCATCGATGATGTGACTGCAGACAGTATAACAATGAATTCTGAAGTCTACAGAAATATTTTATCTGCTCAGATAAAACCAAATGCCTCCAAACTCATTGGACGGCACTTCATCATGCAACAAGACAATGACCCGAAACATACTGCTAGAGCAACGAGGGGGTTTTTGACGGCCAAAAGGTGGAAAATCCTTGACTGGCCGAGTCAATCACCGGATCTGAATCCAATTGAACATGCATTTTACATGCTGAAGAGGCGACTGAAGGTAAAAGTCCCCGAAACAAGCAGGAACTGAAGATGGCTGCAGTACAGGCCGGCAGAGCACCACCAGGGAAGATACCCAGCGTTTGGTGATGTCTATGCGTCACAGACTTCAAGCAGTCATTGCATGCAAAGGATACGTGACCAAATATTAAAAATGATTACTTTATTCTACATTATGTTAAACTGTCCAGTATTTTTTGATGCCTGAAAATAGGGGAGACTATATACAAAAGGTTCTATCATTTCTAAACGGTTCATCCGATATGGATGAAAATACCCTCAAATTAAACCTCATTGTCATTGTATTCTTTCAAACTCAAAGTGCTAGAGTACAGAACCAAAATAAAAAATGTGTCGCTGTCCAATGAATTACGGTGCTCACTGTATGTCATGCTCTGATATATAGTCCCAAAACACGTTCAAATGTCTTTCCAGAAGCCACCACAGAAAAATAACAAAATGTTTTACCTCAATACGAGGACCAAAGAATTGGCAACATCTGATGCTCAAATTAAAGCTGACAGTCTGCACTTCAACCTCATATATCATTGTATGCTAGAGTACAGAAACAAAATAACTAAAAATGTTTCACTGTCCAATGAATTATGGTGCTCACTGTATGTTATGCTTTCACCAAGCAATTGGGATTTAATTGAAGGAAATTCGCCCATGTACTGCATGTTCAAACCCCAGCCACATTTTCTATGACGCTTATTTGATATTAGTGGCACCATATCTGAAAAGTGGAAGGTCCAAGGTTTTCAAAACAAGTTTTTTTAAACTCATGTACTGATGTAATGTTGTATTGGATATTGAAAGAATAATTAAAAGTAATGGGAGTATTTTATCTTTAATTCTCCATTTTAATTTTTGCCTTGTTTTAATATTGTACAAATAGAAAATGAATAGTTCATATTTTAGTACAACTGCAGTTTGATTTTCCTTAATTCCATTATGTTGAACGTAATAGTGGTTTTATCGTTGGGACTTTTATTTAGAAAATTTCAGACCCGCGCGACTGTCGCTAGCTTCACACTGCTCCCTTTAGGGACTCTAGTAGTCCATGGGCACCCAATACTCTGCATGTAACCAAGCAAATTGACTGTTATAGAGAATATATTGTGATAATGCTGGTCTGTTTATATTTTTTTTCAGGTAAGAGGAAAAGGGAGACTGAGAGTTTTTGGAGGCCATGAGGGAGATGGAGGAGGCAAACAGAGTGCAGTTGGAGAGAGCCTACAGGCAGCAAGAAAAGCAATTCCAGTTTCTGCTGGAGCATGATGCCAGGACAAGGGCGTAGCAAAATAAGGGGAAGTTGTGCTCCGGGAGAAGGAAGCTGCAGGAACTTTTGTTTTTCAGGAAGGCTATGGCTGTTTTGGGGCAACTCGTTCATGTCCTGGGCACACAAGCGTAGCTTAGCACCGCCACCACTGGTCTAATTTTTTATAACATAATTGTAATATAGTTTTTGAGCATTGTTTTTTTGTACTGCATTGGCACCTTAATTATACCTCTATACTTGTGTATATAAAGTTTTTACACTTTTAATAAATCTTTTTTTTGTTGCCAAAAAAATGCTTGTTACATATCAGAGTTAACATGTGAATGCTGTAAATAAACAAAATAGCACAAGCAAAAATGGCAATTACAGATCAAGTAAAAAACAAAAATGAGCTACTCTGTTTAAGTAGTGCAACAGACCTTCACGTGGACCTACCGCTTCAGCTACCGCCAACCTAGGCTGTTACTATGGTGAAGGGGCACCCCATTCCTCTCTGTACTCCTCATCATAGGTTTCGCAAAGGTTATGGAAAACACAGCAGAAAGGTCTCAAAAGCCAGCTTTTTAAAGGATAAGCAGCATCACTGGATGTAATACCCTACATCATGCCAGACAGTATTCCTGGTATGGCTTAGGAATAGCATTCCTTTACTAACAAGTTCTCACAATGCTGATAACCACCGAACCCTGGAGTCATGTATGCTCCCAGGCATCCATGTGAATATATTCCAAAAGAGTCCCTTTCCATCCACAACTGCTTGTAGTATGATTGAATGCCTGGCCTTGCAGTTGAAATACTCTGTGTGGTACTCCTCTGGTCCTAGAATGGGTATGTGTGACCCATAAATGGCACTCACACACTGTGGTAGTCCCCATATTAGCTCGAAGTGCTTAGCCATTTCTTTTAGCTTTTCATGATTTGGAAATTAAAGGACATTCTAACATTAGGACTTTTTTAACAGCCAAGCAGAACTCCTGCTCCCACCGCCACACAGTTGAAGCGACCTCAAACAGATGTGAGACACTTCTCTACTTCGTTACGAGTTTCCACAGTGCTATGGCTCTCCTTTTTTTTGTAGCGTCACACACAGGCAGATGCTGGTATCTCTTCTCTCCATCACAGGCTGTAGTCTATGGCAGAGGTAAAGAAATTTCTACATTCTAAAATTCTGTAACCACTGGGCATCTGTGAAGGCTGGAACCACAACTTCACTCCACTTAGTAGCTCTGTTGTGGGCCCAGATGGTGAACAGCGAGGGGTTTGGAAGAAGTGGAGGATCTGAAACACATAAGTAACAGATATGTTATGATATGCTGGCTGTACTTAAAAAATATCTTAACGGGATTAAAAGTTGGTGCTCAAAAGGCGGCAGAACAGTATCAACAAAGACTAATACAGTATCTAACTCTTAAGTGGAGGAACGACCAAGGCAGTAAAAAAAAAAAGTGAAGACAAGCCATCAAACACTAGAAAACGCAAGTCAATAAAACTTAGTTTTAAGACATGATTAAAACCAAAAACTGGTTTGACCGATCTATCTAATGCTTATTGAAAGGCTGTGCAAAACATTTTTTTAAATCTGTCAAAAAATGTAACCTTAGCTCTCAAAGTTCTTATTCTTCTTCGTAAGCAAAGACAACAAAGCTGTCTCAAGTCATTGTCTGTAATAATTCTTTGTGAAAGTTCTCTTTTGAACGTTTTTCATATTCTCAAACTCTGCCTGTCTGTGCTTGCATACTGATGCAAATCTCATATTCAGAAAACAGTAAAAAAATATATAGCTGCAAGCAGCAATGTGGGCAATGTGCTATGGAGTTTGAGGCGGTTGCTAGGGTGTTGTTAGGTGGTTCTATGGAATTCTAGGCGGTTGCTATGGAGTTCTAGGCAGTTGCTAGGGTGTTCTAGGTGGTTGCTATGGAGTTCTAGGTAGTTGCTAGGATGTTGCTAGGTGGTTGATATGGTGTTCCAGGTGGTTGCTAGGATGTTGCTAGGTGGTTGCTATGGAGTTTCAGGTGGTTGCTATTGAGCTCCAGGTGGTTGCTAGGGCATTGCTAGGTGGTTGCTAGGGTATGCTAAGTGGTTGCTAAGATGTTGCTAGGTGGTTGCTATGGAGTTCTAGGCGGTTGTTATGGTGTTCCAGGTGGTTGCTAGGGTGTTGCTAGGTGGTTGCTATGGAGTTATAGCCGGTTGCTAGGGTGTTGCTAGGGTATTCTAGGTGGTTGCTAGCATGTTGCTAGGTGGTTGCTATAGTGTTGCTAGGCAGTTGTTATGGTGTTACAGGTGGTTGCTAGGGTGTTGCTAGGTGGTTGCTATGGTGTTCCAGGTGGTTGCTAGGGTGTTGCTAGGTGGTTGCTATGGAGTTCTAGGTGGTTGCTATGGTGTTGCTAGGTGGTTGGTTTGGAGTTATAGCTGGTTGCTAGGGTGTTGCTAGGCATTTGCTATAGTGTTCCAGGTGGTTGCTAGTGTGTTGTTAGGTGGTTGCTATGGAGTTCCAGGTGGTTGCTAGGGGGTTGCTAGGTTGTTGCTAGGTGGTTGCTATGGAGTTATAGGCGGTTGCTAGGGTGTTGCTAGGCAGTTGTTATGGTGTTCCAAGTGGTTGCTAGGGTGTTGCTAGGTGGTTGCTATGGTGTTCCAGGTGGTTGCTAGGGTGTTGCTAGGTGGTTGCTATGGCGTTCTAGGTGGTTGCTATGGTGTTGCTAGGTGGTTGCTAGGTGGTTGCTATGGAGTTCTAGGTGATTGCTATGGTGTTGCTAGGTGATTGCTATGGAGTTCTAGGCCGTTGCTAGGGTGTTGCTAGGTGGTTGCTATGGAGTTCTAGGTGGTTGCTAGGGTGTTGCTAGGTGGTTGCTGTGGAGTTCTAGGTGGTTGCTATGGTGTTGCTAGGTGGTTGCTATGGAGTTCTAGGCGGTTGCTAGGGTATTGCTAGGTGGTTGCTATGGAGTTCTAGGGTGTTGCTAGGGTATTCTAGGTGGTTGCTAGCATGTTGCTAGGTGGTTGCTTTAGTGTTGCTAGGCAGTTGTTATGGTGTTACAGGTGGTTGCTAGGGTGTTGCTAGGTGGTTGCTATGGTGTTCCAGGTGGTTGCTAGGGTGAAGCTAGGTGGCTGCTATGGAGTTGCTAGGTGGTTGCTATGGAGTTCTAGGTGGTTGCTAGGGTGTTGCTAGGTGGTTGCTATGGAGTTATAAACGGTTGCTACGGTGTTGCTAGGCTGTTGTTATGGTGTTCCAGGTGGTTGCTAGGGTGTTGCTAGGTGGTTGCTATGGAGTTCTAGGTGGTTGCTAGGGTGTAGCCAGGCATTTGCTATGGTGTTCCAGGTGGTTGCTAGTGTGTTGTTAGGTTGTTGCTATGGAGTTCTAGGTGGTTGCTAGGGTGTTGCTAGGGGGTTGCTAGGGTATTCTAAGTGGTTGCTAGGGTGTTGCTAGGTGGTTGCTATGGTGTTATAGGCGGTTGCTAGGGTGTTGCTAAGTGGTTGCTATGGAGTTCTAGGTGGTTGCTAGGGTGTTGCTAGGGTATTCTAAGTGGTTGCTAGGATGTTGCTAGGTGGTTGCTATGGAGTTCTAGGCGGTTGCTATGGTGTTGCTAGGTGGTTGCTATGGAGTTCTAGGCGGTTGCTAGGGTGTTGCTAGGTGGTTGCTATGGAGTTCTAGGTGGTTGCTAGGGTGTTGCTAGGGGGTTGCTATGGTATTCTAAGGGGTTGCTAGGATGTTGCTAGGTGGTTGCTATGGAGTTCTAGGTGGTTGCTAGGGTGTAGCCAGGCATTTGCTATGGTGTTCCAGGTGGTTGCTAGTGTGTTGTTAGGTGGTTGCTATGGAGTTCTAGGTGGTTGCTAGGGTGTTGCTAGGGGGTTGCTAGGGTATTCTAAGTGGTTGCTAGGGTGTTGCTAGGTGGTTGCTATGGTGTTATAGGCGGTTGCTAGGGTGTTGCTAAGTGGTTGCTATGGAGTTCTAGGTGGTTGCTAGGGTGTTGCTAGGGTATTCTAAGTGGTTGCTAGGGTGTTGCTAGGTCGTTGCTATGGTGTTCCATGTTGTTGCTAGGGTGTTGCTAGGCAGTTGTTATGGTGTTCCAGATTGTTGCTAGGGTGTTGCTAGGTGGTTGCTATGGTGTTCCAGGTGGTTGCTAGGGTGTTGCTAGGTGGTTGCTAGGGTATTCTAAGTGGTTGCTAGGATGTTGCTAGGTGGTTGCTATGGGGTTATAGGCGGTTGCTAGGGTGTTGCTAGGCATTTGCTATGGTGTTCCAGGTGGTTGCTATGGAATTCTAGATGGTTGCTAGGGTTTTCTAGCTGGTTGTTATGGGTTGCTAGGTCGTTGCTATGGAGTTAGAACCGGTTGCTAGGATGTTGCTAGGGGGTTGCTATGGAGTTCTAGGCGGTTTCTAGTCTTTACTGAGTCCAATGACGCGACCCATAGTTCTCTATGACAAACGGTTCAAAAGTTATGAAATATCAAACATCGGCCAATCAGGAAGGGGGGCAAGGCTGATCTCCACCAATGGACAAAGGACTCTCTACCATGTCCAATGAGGCATTGCACAATTTGTGGGCAATTTTTCCACATAGAGATGAATGGCAGAATGTTCAAATCTAGAGAAAGACCAGAGTATTGCTGCTAGAAGACAGACCATTGTGACATCACAAGGGTGAGAAGACAGATCATTGTGACATCACAAAGGTGAACATTCCACTATTCATTCTCTATGGGAAAAATTGCCCACAAAAATTCAAATTTTTCAAAAACCGTCCACCCAAACTTTCCAAAAAGTAATAGCACACCATTCCCGATCAAGCCGCTCGATTTGACATATTGCACGCGTATGTGGTGTGAAAACTCTGGGAGGAGTAGCGGTCCAAAAAATGGGTGGAATAATAATAATAATAACTAGACAATTCCTGCAGAAATTGTGAAGTGTGGTTGCCGCCAACACAAAGTCAACTTTGTGCTGAACGGAGCGAACAGTTTCTGTAGCATGAGCAGAGACATAGTATGGTATACATGATATAACATCACGGCAACGAGTTCATTTGCAACACACGTATTCAGAGCTAAATTAACCCTTCATCAATACTTGAGATCAGCGATTTACTCACGGTATGCTGTGACGAGTGACGGCGAATCATAAAGCTAGCTGGCCACTTCAGAGGGTCTTGGAAAAACGTTATATCTGCACTGCACAACCGCTCCATTTTAAAAAGCAAGACAGGGCTAGGGAGATTAATGTGATTGATTTATGGTTTTACGTTAAGTTCAGCTCATTTTTACCATTCAAATAAAAACATTTAACTGTGCTGCAATTCAGAGTTTAATCTGTTACCTTAGATACGAACTCATAGACACAGGATAGCCTACACACGTGCTGTTGACGGCGTTGTTCCAGTTTTCAGTACAGTCTGGCTTGTTTGAGAATTCGTTTATTCAGTAGCTGAGAGCATAAGCTTTCTAACCAGGTATAACAGCACGTCTATTTTTGTTTTTTTAATATCGTTTTTTTAGGTCAACCGAAAGCTATGTCATCATGTCATAGAACGTATTCGCTCTTTGTTAGCACTAGCATGCAAATACGCAAAGTCTGGCTTGTTTGAAAATTCGTTTATTCAGTAGCTGAGAGCATAAGCTTTCTAACCAGGTATAACAGCACGTATATTGTTGGTTTTTTTATATCGTTTTTTTAGGTCAACCGAAAGTGCTCTCATTATCGCATTAAAGCCGTTCACTGTTTGTTAGCACTAGCATTCTAAGACGCTGCATGTGACGAAACGTCGTCAACGAATTAGCGTAATGTCTCGTGAAATACTATTATTATTGAGGACTTCTGGTTATGCCTAAGCCATATGTTTGTTGATATACCTAGCTGACAGCGTTTTCATTTGTAATTTTTCATTTTGAATATCGTTCTTTCACTTCCGCAATCAGCTATTTCCTATCCTGCCTGCTGAGACCGTAGGGCTGACCGCATCACGTGTGCAAAGCCGACCAATGCTGTAACTTCACCGTTCGCATATGAATGACGTCACCTTCTCCATTCATCTCTATGGGGAAAAATTGGGCATAAAAATTAATATTTCTCAAAAACCGTGCAGCGAAACTTTCCACAAAGTAATAGCACACGATTCCCAAAGAAGCCGGTCATTTTGACATATGGCACGTGTATGTGGTGTGAAAACTCTGGGAGGAGTAGCGGTCCAAAAAATGGGTGGAATAATAATAATAATAATAAACTAGACAATTCCTGCAGAAATTGTGACGTGTGGTTGCCGCCAACACAAAGTCAACTTTGTGCTGAACGGAGCGAACAGTTTCTGTAGCATGAGCAGAGACATAGTATGGTATACATGATATAACATCACGGCAACGAGTTCATTTGCAACACACGTATTCAGAGCTAAATTAACCCTTCATCAATACTTGAGATCAGCGATTTACTCACGGTATGCTGTGACGAGTGACGGCGAATCATAAAGCTAGCTGGCCACTTCAGAGGGTCTTGGAAAAACGTTATATCTGCACTGCACAACCGCTCCATTTTAAAAAGCAAGACAGGGCTAGGGAGATTAATGTGATTGATTTATGGTTTTACGTTAAGTTCAGCTCATTTTTACCATTCAAATAAAAACATTTAACTGTGCTGCAATTCAGAGTTTAATCTGTTACCTTAGATACGAACTCATAGACACAGGATAGCCTACACACGTGCTGTTGACGGCGTTGTTCCAGTTTTCAGTACAGTCTGGCTTGTTTGAGAATTCGTTTATTCAGTAGCTGAGAGCATAAGCTTTCTAACCAGGTATAACAGCACGTCTATTTTTGTTTTTTTAATATCGTTTTTTTAGGTCAACCGAAAGTGCTCTCATTATAGCATTAAAGCCGTTCACTGTTTGTTAGCACTAGCATGCAAATACGCAAAGTCTGGCTTGTTTGAAAATTCGTTTATTCAGTAGCTGAGAGCATAAGCTTTCTAACCAGGTATAACAGCACGTCTATTTTTGTTTTTTTAATATCGTTTTTTTAGGTCAACCGAAAGCTATGTCATCATGTCATAGAAGGTATTCGCTCTTTGTTAGCACTAGCATGCAAATACGCAAAGTCTGGCTTGTTTGGAAATTCGTTTATTCAGTAGCTGAGAGCATAAGCTTTCTAACCAGGTATAACAGCACGTCTATTTTTGTTTTTTTAATATCGTTTTTTTTAGGTCAACCGAAAGCTATGTCATCATGTCTTCGAACCTATTCGCTCTTTGTTAGCACTAGCATGCAAATACGCAAAGTCTGGCTTGTTTGAAAATTCGTTTATTCAGTAGCTGAGAGCATAAGTTTTCTAACCAGGTATAACAGCACGTATATTGTTGCTTTTTAAATATCGTTTTTTTAGGTCAACCGAAAGTGCTCTCATTATCGCATTAATGCCATTGACTGTTTGTTAGCACTAGCATTCTAAGACGCTGCATGTGACGAAACGTCGTCAACGAATTAGCGTAATGTCTCATGAAATACTATTATTATTGAGGACTTCTGGTTATGCCTAAGCCATATGTTTGTTGATATACCTAGCTGACAGCGTTTTCATTTGTAATTTTTCATTTTGAATATCGTTCTTTCACTTCCGCAATCAGCTATTTCCTATCCTGCCTGCTGAGACCGTAGAGCTGACCGCATCATCACGTGTGCAAAGCCGACCAATGCTGTAACTTCACCGTTCGCATATGAATGACGTCACCTTCTCCATTCATCTCTATGGGGAAAAATTGGGCATAAAAATTAATATTTATCAAAAACCGTGCAGCGAAACTTTCCACAAAGTAATAGCACACGATTCCCAAAGAAGCCGGTCATTTTGACATATGGCACGTGTATGTGGTGTGAAAACTCTGGGAGGAGTAGCGGTCCAAAAAATGGGTGGAAAGATAGAATAATAAAAATAATAATATGTGCAATAATAAAAGTGTAGTTGCCCTAAGGCAACCACACTAATAAATAATATGTGCAATAATAATAGTGTAGTTGCCCTAAGGCAACCACACTAACTAGACAATTCCTGCAGAAATTGTGAAGTGTGGTTGCCGCCAACGCAAAATCGACTTTGTGCTGAACGGAGTGAACAGTGATAGGTAGTTGCTATGATGTCTGAGGCAGTTGCTAGGGTGTTACTAGGTGGTTCTATGGAGTTCTAAGTGGTTTCATGGAATTCTAGGCGGTCGCTAGGGTGGTGCTAGGTGGTTGCTATGGAGTTTCAGGTGGTTGCTATTGAGCTCCAGGTGGTTGCTAGGGCATTGCTAGGTGGTTGCTAGGGTATGCTCAGTGGTTGCTAGGATGTTGCTAGGTGGTTGCTATGGAGTTCTAGGCGGTTGCTAGGGTGTAGCTAGGCAGTTGTTATGGTGTTCCAGGTGGTTGCTAGGGTGTTGCAAGGTGGTTGCTATGGAGTTATAGCCGGTTGCTAGGGTGTTGCTAGGCATTTGCTATGGAGTTCTAGGCAGTTGCTAGGGTGTTGCAAAGGTATTCTAGGTGGCTGCTAGGATGTTGCTAGGTGGTTGCTATGGAGTTATAGGCAGTTGCTAGGGTGTTGCTAGGCATTTGCTATGGAGTTATAGCTGGTTGCTAGGGTGTTGCTAGGCATTTGCTATGGTGTTCCAGGTGGTTGCTAGTGTGTTGTTAGGTGGTTACTATGGAGTTCCAGGTGATTGCTAGGGGGTTGCTAGGGTATTATAAGTGGTTGCTAGGATGTTGCTAGGTGGTTGCTATGGAGTTATAGGTGGTTGCTAGGGTGTTGCTAGGCAGTTTTTATGGTGTTCCAAGTGGTTGCTAGGGTGTTGCTAGGTGGTTGCTATGGTGTTCCAGGTGGTTGCTAGGGTGTTGCTAGGTGGTTGCTATTGAGTTCTAGGCAGTTGCTATGGTGTTGCTAGGTGGTTGCTATGGAATTCTAGGCGGTTGCTATGGCGTTGCTAGGTGGTTGCTATGGAGTTCTAGGCCGTTGCTAGGGTGTTGCTAGGTGGTTGCTATGGAGTTCTAGGTGGTTGCTAGGGTGTTGCTAGGTGGTTGCTATGGAGTTCTAGGTGGTTGTTATGGTGTTGCTAGGTGGTTGCTATGGAGTTCTAGGTGGTTGCTAGGGTGTTGCTAGGTGGTTGCTATGGAGTTCTAGGTGGTTGCTAGGGTGTTGCTAGGGGGTTGCTAGCGTATTCGAAGTGGTTGCTAGGATGTTGCTAGGTGGTTGCTATGGAGTTCTAGGTGGTTGCTAAGGTGTTGCTAGGTGGTTGCTATGGAGTTCTAGGTGGTTGCTAGGGTGTTGCTAGGCGGTTGCTATGGAGTTATAGGCGGTTGCTAGGGTGTTGCTAGGCATTTGCTATGGAGTTCTAGGCAGTTGCTAGGGTGTTGCAAAGGTATTCTAGGTGGCTGCTAGGATGTTGCTAGGTGGTTGCTATGGAGTTATAGGCAGTTGCTAGGGTGTTGCTAGGCATTTGCTATGGAGTTATAGCTGGTTGCTAGGGTGTTGCTAGGCATTTGCTATGGTGTTCCAGGTGGTTGCTAGTGTGTTGTTAGGTGGTTACTATGGAGTTCCAGGTGATTGCTAGGGGGTTGCTAGGGTATTATAAGTGGTTGCTAGGATGTTGCTAGGTGGTTGCTATGGAGTTATAGGTGGTTGCTAGGGTGTTGCTAGGCAGTTTTTATGGTGTTCCAAGTGGTTGCTAGGGTGTTGCTAGGTGGTTGCTATGGTGTTCCAGGTGGTTGCTAGGGTGTTGCTAGGTTGTTGCTATTGAGTTCTAGGCAGTTGCTATGGTGTTGCTAGGTGGTTGCTATGGAGTTCTAGGCGGTTGATAGGGTGTTGCTAGGTGGTTGCTATGGAGTTCTAGGCCGTTGCTAGGGTGTTGCTAGGTGGTTGCTATGGAGTTGTAGGTGGTTGCTAGGGTGTTGCTCTGTGGTTGCTATGGAGTTCTAGGTGGTTGTTATGGTGTTGCTAGGTGGTTGCTATGGAGTTCTAGGTGGTTGCTAGGGTGTTGCTAGGTGGTTGCTATGGAGTTCAAGGTGGTTGCTAGGGTGTTGCTAGGGGGTTGCTAGGGTATTCGAAGTGGTTGCTAGGATGTTGCTAGGTGGTTGCTATGGAGTTATAGGCGGTTGCTAAGGTGTTGCTAGGCAGTTGTTATGGTGTTCCAAGTGGTTGCTAGGTGTTGCTAGGTGGTTGCTATGGTGTTCCAGGTAGTTGCTAGGGTGTTGCTAGGTGGTTGCTATTGAGTTCTAGGCAGTTGCTATGGTGTTGCTAGGTGGTTGCTAAGGAATTCTAGGCGGTTGCTATGGTGTTGCTAGGTGGTTGCTATGGAGTTCTAGGCTGTTGCTAGGGTGTTGCTAGGTGGTTGCTATGGAGTTCTAGGTGGTTGCTAGGGTGTTGCTAGGTGGTTCCTATGGAGTTCTAGGCGGTTGCTATGGTGTTGCTAGGTGGTTGCTATGGAGTTCTAGGCGGTTGCTAGGGTGTTGCTAGGTGGTTGCTATGGAGTTCTAGGTGGTTGCTAGGGTGTTGCTAGGGGGTTGCTAGGGTATTCGAAGTGGTTGCTAGGATGTTGCTAGGTGGTTGCTTTGGAGTTCTAGGTGGTTGCTATGGTGTTGCTAGGTGGTTGCTATGGAGTTCTAGGCCGTTGCTAGTGTGTTGCTAGGTGGTTGCTATGGAGTTCTAGGTGGTTGCTAGGGTGTTGCTAGGGTGTTGCTAGGTGGTTGCTATGGAGTTCCAGGCGGTTGCTAGGGTGTTGCTAGGTGGTTGCTATGGAGTTCTAGGTGGTTGCTAGGGTGTTGCTAGGCGGTTGCTATGGAGTTCTAGGCGGTTGCTAGGGTGTTGCTAGGTGGTTGCTATGGAGTTATAGGCAGTTGCTAGGGTGTTGCAAGGGTATTCTAGGTGGCTGCTAGGATGTTGCTAGGTGGTTGCTATGGAGTTATAGGCAGTTGCTAGGGTGTTGCTAGGCATTTGCTATGGAGTTATAGCTGGTTGCTAGGGTGTTGCTAGGCATTTGCTATGGTGTTCCAGGTGGTTGCTAGTGTGTTGTTAGGTGGTTGCTATGGAGTTCCAGGTGGTTGCTAGGGGGTTGCTAGGGTATTCTAAGTGGTTGCTAAGATGTTGCTAGGTGGTTGCTATGGAGTTCTAGGCGGTTGCTAGGGTGTAGCTAGGCAGTTGTTATGGTGTTCCAGGTGGTTGCTAGGGTGTTGCTAGGTGGTTTCTATGGAGTTATAGCCGGTTGCTAGGGTGTTGCTAGGCATTTGCTATGGAGTTATAGGCAGTTGCTAGGGTGTTGCAAGGGTATTCTAGGTGGCTGCTAGGATGTTGCTAGGTGGTTGCTATGGAGTTATAGGCAGTTGCTAGGATGTTGCTAGGCATTTGCTATGGAGTTATAGGCGGTTGCTAGGGTGTTGCTAGGCAGTTGTTATGGTGTTCCAGGTGGTTGCTAGGGTGTTGCTAGGTGGTTGCTATGGTGTTCCAGGTAGTTGCTAGGGTGTTGCTAGGTGGTTGCTATTGAGTTCTAGGCAGTTGCTATGGTGTTGCTAGGTGGTTGCTAAGGAATTCTAGGCGGTTGCTATGGTGTTGCTAGGTGGTTGCTATGGAGTTATAGGCAGTTGCTAGGGTGTTGCAAGGGTATTCTAGGTGGCTGCTAGGATGTTGCTAGGTGGTTGCTATGGAGTTATAGGCAGTTGCTAGGGTGTTGCTAGGCATTTGCTATGGAGTTATAGCTGGTTGCTAGGGTGTTGCTAGGCATTTGCTATGGTGTTCCAGGTGGTTGCTAGTGTGTTGTTAGGTGGTTGCTATGGAGTTCCAGGTGGTTGCTAGGGGGTTGCTAGGGTATTCTAAGTGGTTGCTAGGATGTTGCTAGGTGGTTGCTATGGAGTTCTAGGCGGTTGCTAGGGTGTAGCTAGGCAGTTGTTATGGTGTTCCAGGTGGTTGCTAGGGTGTTGCTAGGTGGTTTCTATGGAGTTATAGCCGGTTGCTAGGGTGTTGCTAGGCATTTGCTATGGAGTTATAGGCAGTTGCTAGGGTGTTGCAAGGGTATTCTAGGTGGCTGCTAGGATGTTGCTAGGTGGTTGCTATGGAGTTATAGGCAGTTGCTAGGATGTTGCTAGGCATTTGCTATGGAGTTATAGGCGGTTGCTAGGGTGTTGCTCGGCAGTTGTTATGGTGTTCCAGGTGGTTGCTAGGGTGTTGCTAGGTGGTTGCTATGGTGTTCCAGGTAGTTGCTAGGGTGTTGCTAGGTGGTTGCTATTGAGTTCTAGGCAGTTGCTATGGTGTTGCTAGGTGGTTGCTAAGGAATTCTAGGCAGTTGCTATGGTGTTGCTAGGTGGTTGCTATGGAGTTCTAGGCTGTTGCTAGGGTGTTGCTAGGTGGTTGCTATGGAGTTCTAGGTGGTTGCTGGGGTGTTGCTAGGTGGTTCCTATGGAGTTCTAGGCGGTTGCTATGGTGTTGCTAGGTGGTTGCTATGGAGTTCTAGGCGGTTGCTAGGGTGTTGCTAGGTGGTTGCTATGGAGTTCTAGGTGGTTGCTAGGGTGTTGCTAGGGGGTTGCTAGGGTATTCGAAGTGGTTGCTAGGATGTTGCTAGGTGGTTGCTATGGAGTTCTAGGTGGTTGCTATGGTGTTGCTAGGTGGTTGCTATGGAGTTCTAAGCTGTTGCTAGGGTGTTGCTAGGTGGTTGCTATGGAGTTCTAGGTGGTTGCTAGGGTGTTGCTAGGTGGTTGCTATGGAGTTCTAGGCGGTTGCTATGGTGTTGCTAGGTGGTTGCTATGGAGTTCTAGGCGGTTGCTATGGTGTTTCTAGGTGGTTGCTATGGAGTTCTAGGCCGTTGCTATGGTGTTGCTAGGTGGTTGCTATGGAGTTCTAGGTGGTTGCTATGGAGTTCTAGGCAGTTGCTATGGTGTTGCTAGGTGGTTGCTATGGAGTTCTAGGCAGTTGCTATGGTGTTGCTAGGTGGTTGCTATGGAGTTCTAGGC
The DNA here is from genome assembly GCF_013347855.1 of Anguilla anguilla. Lineage (NCBI taxonomy): Eukaryota > Metazoa > Chordata > Actinopteri > Anguilliformes > Anguillidae > Anguilla > Anguilla anguilla. Next base: position 28,949,004 of record NC_049207.1, read on the forward strand.
CGTTGCTAGGGTGTTGCTAGGTGGTTGCTATGGAGTTCTAGGCGGTTGCTATGGTGTTGCTAGGTGGTTGCTATGGAGTTCTAGGCGGTTGCTATGGTGTTTCTAGGTGGTTGCTATGGAGTTCTAGGCCGTTGCTATGGTGTTGCTAGGTGGTTGCTATGGAGTTCTAGGTGGTTGCTATGGAGTTCTAGGCATTTGCTATGGTGTTCCAGGTGGTTGCTAGTGTGTTGTTAGGTGGTTGCTATGGAGTTCCAGGTGGTTGCAAGGGGGATGCTAGGGTATTCTAAGTGGTTGCTAGGATGTTGCTAGGTGGTTGCTATGGAGTTATAGGTGGTTGCTAGGGTGTTGCTAGGCAGTTGTTATGGTGTTCCAAGTGGTTGCTAGGGTGTTGCTAGGTGGTTGCTATGGTGTTCCAGGTGGTTGCGAGGGTGTTGCTAGGTGGTTGCTATTGAGTTCTAGGCAGTTGCTATGGTGTTGCTAGGTGGTTGCTATGGAATTCTAGCCGGTTGCTATGGTGTTGCTAGGTGGTTGCTATGGAGTTCTAGGCCGTTGCTAGGGTGTTGCTAGGTGGTTGCTATGGAGTTCTAGGTGGTTGCTAGGGTGTTGCTAGGTTGTTGCTATGGAGTTCTAGGCGGTTGCTATGGTGTTGCTAGGTGGTTGCTATGGAGTTCTAGGCGGTTGATAGGGTGTTGCTAGGTGGTTGCTATGGAGTTCTAGGCCATTGCTAGGGTGTTGCTAGGTGGTTGCTATGGAGTTGTAGGTGGTTGCTAGGGTGTTGCTCTGTGGTTGCTATGGAGTTCTAGGCGGTTGCTATGGTGTTGCTAGGTGGTTGCTATGGAGTTCTAGGTGGTTGCTAGGGTGTTGCTAGGTGGTTGCTATGGAGTTCTAGGTGGTTGCTAGGGTGTTGCTAGGTGGTTGCTAGGATGTTGCTAGGTGGTTGCTATGGAGTTCTAGGCGGTTGCTAGGGTGTTGCTAGGCAGTTGCTTATGGATGTTCCTAGGTGGTTGCTAGGGTGTTGCTAGGTGGTTGCTAGGGTATTCCAAGTGGTTGCTAGGATGTTGCTAGGTGGTTGCTATTGAGTTCTAGGTGGTTGCTATGGTGTTGCTAGGTGGTTGCTATGGAGTTCTAGGCGGTTGCTAGTGTGTTGCTAGGTGGTTGCTATGGAGTTCTAGGTGGTTGCTAGGGTGTTGCTAGGGTGTTGCTAGGTGGTTGCTATGGAGTTCTAGGCGGTTGCTAGGGTGTTGCTAGGTGGTTGCTATGGAGTTCTAGGTGGTTGCTAGAGTGTTGCTAGGCGGTTGCTATGGAGTTCTAGGCGGTTGCTAGGGTGTTGCTAGGTGGTTGCTATGGAGTTCTAGGTTGTTGCTAGGGTGTTGCTAGGGGGTTGCTAGGGTATTCGAAGTGGTTGCTAGGATGTTGCTAGGTGGTTGCTATGGAGTTCTAGGTGGTTGCTATGGTGTTGCTAGGAGGTTGCTATGGAGTTCTAGGCCGTTGCTAGGGTGTTGCTAGGTGGTTGCTATGGAGTTCTAGGTGGTTGCTAGGGTGTTGCTAGGGTGTTGCTAGGTGGTTGCTATGGAGTTCTAGGCGGTTGCTAGGGTGTTGCTAGGTGGTTGCTATGGAGTTCTAGGTGGTTGCTAGGGTGTTGCTAGGCGGTTGCTATGGAGTTATAGGCGGTTGCTAGGGTGTTGCTAGGGTATTCTAGGTGGTTGCTAGGATGTTGCTAGGTGGTTGCTATGGAGTTATAGGTGGTTGCTAGGGTGTTTCTAGGGGGTTGCTAGGGTATTCTAAGTGGTTGCTAGGGTGTTGCTAGGTGGTTGCTATGGAGTTCTAGGTGGTTGCTAGGGTGTTGCTAGGTCGTTGCTATGGTGTTCCATGTGGTTGCTAGGGTGTTGCTAGGCAGTTGTTATGGTGTTCCAGATTGTTGCTAGGGTGTTGCTAGGTGGTTGCTATGGTGTTCTAGGTGGTTGCTAGGGTGTTGCTAGGCGGTTGTTATGGTGTTCCAGGTGGTTGCTAGGGTGTTGCTAGGTCGTTGCTATGGTGTTCCATGTGGTTGCTAGGGTGTTGCTAGGCAGTTGTTATGGTGTTCCAGATTGTTGCTAGGGTGTTGCTAGGTGGTTGCTATGGTATTCCAGGTGGTTGCTAGGGTGTTGCTAAGTGGTTGCTATGGTGTTCTAGGTGGTTACTATGGTGTTGCTAGGTGGTTGCTATGGCGTTATAGCCAGTTGCTAGCGTGTTGCTAGGCATTTGCTATGGTGTTCCAGGTGGTTGCTATGGAATTCTAGACGGTTGCTAGGGAGTTCTAGGCGGTTGTTATGGTGTTGCTAGGTTGTTGCTATGGAGTTAGAGCCGGTTGCTAGGATGTTGTTAGGGGTTGCTTTGGAGTTCTAGGCGGTTGCTAGGTCTTTACTGAGTCCAATGTCGCCACCCATAGTTCTCTATGACAAACGGTTCAAAAGTTATGGAATATCAAACATCGGCCAATCAGGAAGGGGGGCGAGGCTGATCTACACCAATGGACAAGGGACTCTCTACCATGGCCAATGAGGCATTGCACAATTTGCGGGAATTTTTTCCCTATAGAGATGAATGGCAGAATGTTCAAATCTAGGGAGAGACCAGAGTACTGCTGCTAGAAGAGACCATTGTGACATCACAAGGGTGAGAAGACAGAGCATTGTGACATCACAATGGTGAACATTCCGCCATTCATTCTCTATGGGAAAAATTGCCCACAAAAATTCAGATTTTTTTAAAACCGTCCACTCAATCTTTCCAAAAAGTAATAGCACACCATTCCCGATCAAGCCGCTCGATTTGACATATTGCACGTCTATGTAACGCGAAAACTGTGGGAGGAGTAGCGGTCCAAAAATGCGTGGAATAAATAAAAATAATAATAATAACTAGACAATTCCTGCAGAAATTGTGAAGTGTGGTTGCCGCCAACGCAAAGTCGACTTTGTGCTGAACGGAGTGAACAGTGGTAGGTAGTTGCTATGATGTCTGAGGCAGTTGCTAGGGTGTTGCTAGGTGGTTCTATGGAGTGCTAAGTGGTTTCATGGAATTCTAGGCGGTCGCTAGGGTGGTGCTAGGTGGTTGCTATGGAGTTTCAGGTGGTTGCTATTGAGCTCCAGGTGGTTGCTAGGGCATTGCTAGGTGGTTGCTAGGCTATGCTAAGTGGTTGGTAGGTGGTTGCTATGGAGTTCTAGGCGGTTGCTAGGGTGTTGCTAGGCAGTTGTTATGGTGTTCCAGGTGGTTGCTAGGGTGTTGCTAGGTGGTTGCTATGGAGTTATAGCCGGTTGCTAGGGTGTTGCTAGGCATTTGCTATGGAGTTATAGGCAGTTGCTAGGGCGTTGCTAGGGTATTCTAGGTGGCTGCTAGGATGTTGCTAGGTGGTTGCTATGGAGTTATAGGTGGTTGCTAGGGTGTTGCTAGGGTGTTGCTAGGTGGTTGCTAGCATGTTGCTAGGTTGTTTCTATAGTGTTGCTAGGCAGTTGTTATGGTGTTACAGGTGGTTGCTAGGGTGTTGCTAGGTGGTTGCTATGGTGTTCCAGGTGGTTGCTAGGGTGTTGCTAGGTGGTTGCTATGGAGTTCTAGGTGGTTGCTATAGTGTTGCTAGGTGGTTGCTTTAGAGTTATAGCTGGTTTCTAGGGTGTTGCTAGGCATTTGCTATGGTGTTCCAGGTGGTTGCTAGTGTGTTGTTGGGTGGTTGCTATGGAGTTCCAGGTGGTTGCTTGGGGGTTGCTAGGGTATTCTAGGTGGTTGCTATGAAGTTATAGGCGGTTGCTAGGGTGTTGCTAGGCAGTTGTTATGGTGTTCCAAGTGGTTGCTAGGGTGTTGCTTGGCAGTTGTTATGGTGTTCCAAGTGGTTGCTAGGGTGTTGCTAGGTGGTTGCTATGGAGTTCTAGGCAGTTGCTATGGTGTTGCTAGGTGGTTGCTAGGGTGTTTCTAGGTGGTTGCTATGGAGTTTTAGGCGGTTGCAATGGTGTTGCTAGGTGGTTGCTAAGGAGTTTGAGGCCGTTGCTACGGTGTTGCTAGGTGGTTGCTATGGAGTTCTAGGTCGTTGCTAGGGTGTTGCTAGGTGGTTGCTATGGAGTTCTAGGTGGTTGCTATGGAGTTCTAGGTGGTTGCTAGGGTGTTGCTAGGTGGTTGCTATGGAGTTCTAGGCGGTTGCTATAGTGTTGCTAGGTGGTTGCTATGGAGTTCTAGGCGGTTGCTAGGGTGTTTCTAGGTGGTTGCTATGGAGTTCTAGGTGGTTGCTAGGGTGTTGCTAGGTGGTTGCTATGGAGTTCTAGGTGGTTGCTATGGTGTTGCTAGGTGGTTGCTAGGGTGTTGCTAGTTGGTTGCTATGGAGTTCTAGGTGGTTGCTAGGGTGTTGCTAGGTGGTTGCTATGGAGTTCTAGGCGGTTGCTATGGTGTTGCTAGGTGGTTGCTATGGAGTTCTAGGCGGTTGCTAGGGTGTTTCTAGGTGGTTGCTATGGAGTTCTAGGTGGTTGCTAGGGTGTTGCTAGGTGGTTGCTATGGTGTTCCAGATTGTTGCTAGGGTGTTGCTAGGTTGTTGCTATGGTGTTCCAGGTGGTTGCTAGGGTGTTGCTAGGTGGTTGCTAGGGTATTCTAAATGGTTGCTAGGATGTTGCTAGGTAGTTGCTATGGAGTTATAGGCGGTTGCTAGGGTGTTGCTAGGCATTTGCTATGGTGTTCCAGGTGGTTGCTATGGAATTCTAGATGGTTGCTAGGGTTTTCTAGCTGGTTGTTATGGGTTGCTAGGTCGTTGCTATGGAGTTAGAGCCGGTTGCTAGGATGTTGCTAGGTGGTTGCTATGGAGGTCTAGGCGGTTGCTATGGTGTTGCTAGGTGGTTGTTTTCGAGTTCTAGGCGGTTGCTAGGGTGTTGCTAGGTGGTTGCTATGGAGTTCTAGGTGGTTGCTAGGGTGTTGCTAGGTCGTTGCTATGGTGTTCCATGTGGTTTCTAGGGTGTTGCTAGGCAGTTGTTATGGTGTTCCAGATTGTTGCTAGGGTGTTGCTAGGTGGTTGCTATGGTGTTCCAGGTGGTTGCTAGGGTGTTGCTAGGTGGTTGCTAGGGTATTCTAAGTGGTTGCTAGGATGTTGCTAGGTGGTTGCTATGGAGTTATAGGCGGTTGCTAGGGTGTTGCTAGGCATTTGCTATGGTGTTCCAGGTGGTTGCTATGGAATTCTAGATGGTTGCTAGGGTTTTCTAGCTGGTTGCTATGGAGTTCTAGGCCGTTGCTAGGTGGTTGCTATGGAGTTCTAGGTGGTTGCTAGGGTGTTGCTATGGAGTTCTAGGCGGTTGCTATGGTGTTGCTAGGTGGTTGCTATGGTGTTCCAGGTGGTTGCTAAGGTGTTGCTAGCTGGTTGCTATGGTGTTCCAGGTCGTTGCTAGGGTGTTGCTAGGTGGTTGCTATGGTGTTCCAGGTGGTTGCTAGGGTGTTCTAGGTGGTTGCTATGGAGTTCTAGGTGGTTGCTATGGTGTTGCTAGGTGGTTGCTATGGAGTAATAGCCGGTTGCTAGGGTGTTGCTAGGTTGTTGCTATGGAGTTCTAGGCGGTTGCTATGGTGTTGCTAGGTGGTTGCTATGGTGTTCCAGGTGGTTGCTAAGGTGTTGCTAGCTGGTTGCTATGGTGTTCCAGGTCGTTGCTAGGGTGTTGCTAGGTGGTTGCTATGGTGTTCCAGGTGGTTGCTATGGTGTTGCTAGGTGGTTGCTATGGAGTAATAGCCGGTTGCTAGGGTGTTGCTAGGTTGTTGCTATGGAGTTAGAGCCGGTTGCTAGGATGTTGCTAGGGGTTGCTAGCTGGTTGCTATGGAGTTCTAGGCCGTTGCTAGGTGGTTGCTATGGAGTTCTAGGTGGTTGATAGGGTGTTGCTAGGTGGTTGCTATGGAGTTCTAGGCGGTTGCTATGGTGTTGCTAGGTGGTTGCTATGGTGTTCCAGGTGGTTGCTAAGGTGTTGCTAGCTGGTTGCTATGGTGTTCCAGGTCGTTGCTAGGGTGTTGCTAGGTGGTAGCTATGGTGTTCCAGGTTGTTGCTAGGGTGTTGCTAGGTGGTTGCTATGGAGTTCTAGGTGGTTGCTATGGTGTAGCTAGGTGGTTGCTATGTAGTAATACCGGTTGCTAGGGTGTTGCTAGGTTGTTGCTATGGAGTTCTAGGCGGTTGCTATGGTGTTGCTAGGTGGTTGCTATGGTGTTCCAGGTGGTTGCTAAGGTGTTGCTAGCTGGTTGCTATGGTGTTCCAGGTCGTTGCTAGGGTGTTGCTAGGTGGTTGCTATCGTGTTCCAGGTGGTTGCTAGGGTGTTGCTAGGTGGTTGCTATGGAGTTCTAGGTGGTTGCTAGGGTGTTGCTAGGTCGTTGCTATGGTGTTCCATGTGGTTTCTAGGGTGTTGCTAGGCAGTTGTTATGGTGTTCCAGATTGTTGCTAGGGTGTTGCTAGGTGGTTGCTATGGTGTTCCAGGTGGTTGCTAGGGTGTTGCTAGGTGGTTGCTAGGGTATTCTAAGTGGTTGCTAGGATGTTGCTAGGTGGTTGCTATGGAGTTATAGGCGGTTGCTAGGGTGTTGCTAGGCATTTGCTATGGTGTTCCAGGTGGTTGCTATGGAATTCTAGATGGTTGCTAGGGTTTTCTAGCTGGTTGCTATGGAGTTCTAGGCCGTTGCTAGGTGGTTGCTATGGAGTTCTAGGTGGTTGCTAGGGTGTTGCTATGGAGTTCTAGGCGGTTGCTATGGTGTTGCTAGGTGGTTGCTATGGTGTTCCAGGTGGTTGCTAAGGTGTTGCTAGCTGGTTGCTATGGTGTTCCAGGTCGTTGCTAGGGTGTTGCTAGGTGGTTGCTATGGTGTTCCAGGTGGTTGCTAGGGTGTTCTAGGTGGTTGCTATGGAGTTCTAGGTGGTTGCTATGGTGTTGCTAGGTGGTTGCTATGGAGTAATAGCCGGTTGCTAGGGTGTTGCTAGGTTGTTGCTATGGAGTTCTAGGCGGTTGCTATGGTGTTGCTAGGTGGTTGCTATGGTGTTCCAGGTGGTTGCTAAGGTGTTGCTAGCTGGTTGCTATGGTGTTCCAGGTCGTTGCTAGGGTGTTGCTAGGTGGTTGCTATGGTGTTCCAGGTGGTTGCTATGGTGTTGCTAGGTGGTTGCTATGGAGTAATAGCCGGTTGCTAGGGTGTTGCTAGGTTGTTGCTATGGAGTTAGAGCCGGTTGCTAGGATGTTGCTAGGGGTTGCTAGCTGGTTGCTATGGAGTTCTAGGCCGTTGCTAGGTGGTTGCTATGGAGTTCTAGGTGGTTGATAGGGTGTTGCTAGGTGGTTGCTATGGAGTTCTAGGCGGTTGCTATGGTGTTGCTAGGTGGTTGCTATGGTGTTCCAGGTGGTTGCTAAGGTGTTGCTAGCTGGTTGCTATGGTGTTCCAGGTCGTTGCTAGGGTGTTGCTAGGTGGTAGCTATGGTGTTCCAGGTGGTTGCTAGGGTGTTGCTAGGTGGTTGCTATGGAGTTCTAGGTGGTTGCTATGGTGTAGCTAGGTGGTTGCTATGTAGTAATACCGGTTGCTAGGGTGTTGCTAGGTTGTTGCTATGGAGTTCTAGGCGGTTGCTATGGTGTTGCTAGGTGGTTGCTATGGTGTTCCAGGTGGTTGCTAAGGTGTTGCTAGCTGGTTGCTATGGTGTTCCAGGTCGTTGCTAGGGTGTTGCTAGGTGGTTGCTATCGTGTTCCAGGTGGTTGCTAGGGTGTTGCTAGGTGGTTGCTATGGAGTTCTAGGTGGTTGCTATGGTGTTGCTAGGTGGTTGCTATGGAGTAATAGCCGGTTGCTAGGGTGTTGCTAGTTTGTTGCTATGGAGTTAGAGCCGGTTGCTAGGATGTTGCTAGGGGTTGCTATGGAGTTCTAGGCGATTGCTAGGTCTTTACTGAGTCCAATGTCGCCACCCATAGTTCTCTATGACAAACGGTTCAAAAGTTATGGAATATCAAACATCGGCCAATCAGGAAGGGGGGCGAGGCTGATCTACACCAATGGACAAGGGACTCTCTACCATGGCCAATAAGGCATTGCACAGTTTGCGGGAATTTTTTCCCTATAGAGATGAATGGCAGAATGTTCAAATCTGGAGAGAGACCAGAGTACTGCTGCTAGAAGACAGACCATTGTGACATCACAAGGGTGAGAAGACAGAGCATTGTGACATCACAAAGGTGAACATTCCGCCATTCATTCTCTATGGGAAAAATTGCCCACAAAAATTCAAATTTTTCCAAAACCGTCCCCTCAATCTTTCCAAAAAGTAATAGCACACCATTCCCGATCAAGCCGCTCGATTTGACATATTGTACGTGTATGTAGCGCGAAAACTGTGGGAGGAGTAGCGGTCCAAAAAATGCGTGGAATAAATAATAAATAATAACTAGACAATTCCTGCAGAAATTGTGAAGTGTGGTTGCCGCCAATGCAAAGTCGACTTTCTACTGAAAAGAGTGAACAGTGGAAGGTAGTTGCTATGATGTTCTGGTGGTGACTTTGGTGTTTTAGGTGGTGTCAAGGGTGTTGCTAAGATGTTGCTATGGAGTTTGAGGCTGTTGCTACGGTGTTGCTAGGTGGTTCTATGGAGTTCTAGGCGGTTGCTAGGGTGTTGCTAGGCAGTTATAGTGTTCCAGTCTGTTGCTAGGATGTTGCTAGGTGGTTGCTATGGAGTTATAGGTGGTTGCTAGGGTGTTGCTAGGCAGTTGTTATGGTGTTCCAGCTGGTTGCATGGGTGTTGCTAGGTGGTTGCTATGGTGTTCCACGTGGTTGCCAGGGTGTTGCTCGGTGGTTGCTATGGAGTTCTAGGCCGTTGCTAGGGTGTTGCTAGGTGGTTGCTATGGAGTTCTAGGTGGTTGCTAGGATGTTGCTAGGTGGTTGCTATGGAGTTCTAGGCAGTTGCTATGGTGTTTCTAGGTGGTTGCTATGGAGTTCTAGGCGGTTGCTAGGGTGTTGCTAGGTGGTTGCTATGGAGTTCTAGGTGGTTGCTAGGGTGTTGCTAGGTGGTTGCTATGGAGTTCTAGGACGTTGCTAGGGTGTTGCTAGGTGGTTGCTATGGAGTTCTAGGTGGTTGCTAGGTGGTTGCTATGGAGTTCTAGGCGGTTGCTATGGTGTTGCTAGGTGGTTGCTATGGAGTTCTCGGCGGTTGCTATGGTGTTGCTAGGTGGTTGCTATGTAGTTCTAGGTGGTTGCTAGGGTGTTGCTAGGTGGTTGCTATGGAGTTCTAGGTGGTTGCTAGGGGGTTGCTAGGGTATTCTAAGTGGTTGCTAGGATGTTGCTAGGTGGTTGCTATGGAGTTCTAGGTGGTTGCTATGGTGTTGCTAGGTGGTTGCTATGGAGTTCTAGGCCGTTGCTAGGGTGTTGCTAGGTGGTTGCTATGGAGTTCTAGGTGGTTGCTGGGGTGTTTCTAGGGTGTTGCTAGGTGGTTGCTATGGAGTTCTAGGCGGTTGCTATGGTGTTGCTAGGTGGTTGCTAGGGTGTTGGTAGGTGGTTGCTATGGAGTTCTAGGCGGTTGCTATGGAGTTCTAGGCCGTTGCTATGGTGTTGCTAGGTGGTTGCTATGGAGTTCTAGGTGGTTGCTAGGGTGTTGCTAGGTGGTTGCTATGGAGTTCTAGGCGGTTGCTATGGTGTTGCTAGGTGGTTGCTATGGAGTTCTAGGCGGTTGCTAGGGTGTTGCTAGGGGGTTGCTAGGGTATTCGAAGTGGTTGCTAGGTTGTTGCTAGGTGGTTGCTATGGAGTTCTAGGTGGTTGCTATGGTGTTGCTAGGTGGTTGCTATGGAGTTCTAGGCCGTTGCTAGTGTGTTGCTAGGTGGTTGCTATGGAGTTCCAGGTGGTTGCTAGGGTGTTGCTAGGGTGTTGCTAGGTGGTTGCTATGGAGTTCTAGGACGTTGCTAGGGTGTTGCTAGGTGGTTGCTATGGAGTTCTAGGTGGTTGCTAGGTGGTTGCTATGGAGTTCTAGGCGGTTGCTATGGTGTTGCTAGGTGGTTGCTATGGAGTTCTCGGCGGTTGCTATGGTGTTGCTAGGTGGTTGCTATGTAGTTCTAGGTGGTTGCTAGGGTGTTGCTAGGTGGTTGCTATGGAGTTCTAGGTGGTTGCTAGGGGGTTGCTAGGGTATTCTAAGTGGTTGCTAGGATGTTGCTAGGTGGTTGCTATGGAGTTCTAGGTGGTTGCTATGGTGTTGCTAGGTGGTTGCTATGGAGTTCTAGGCCGTTGCTAGGGTGTTCCTAGGTGGTTGCTATGGAGTTCTAGGTGGTTGCTGGGGTGTTTCTAGGGTGTTGCTAGGTGGTTGCTATGGAGTTCTAGGCGGTTGCTATGGTGTTGCTAGGTGGTTGCTAGGGTGTTGGTAGGTGGTTGCTATGGAGTTCTAGGCGGTTGCTATGGAGTTCTAGGCCGTTGCTATGGTGTTGCTAGGTGGTTGCTATGGAGTTCTAGGTGGTTGCTAGGGTGTTGCTAGGTGGTTGCTATGGAGTTCTAGGCGGTTGCTATGGTGTTGCTAGGTGGTTGCTATGGAGTTCTAGGCGGTTGCTAGGGTGTTGCTAGGGGGTTGCTAGGGTATTCGAAGTGGTTGCTAGGTTGTTGCTAGGTGGTTGCTATGGAGTTCTAGGTGGTTGCTATGGTGTTGCTAGGTGGTTGCTATGGAGTTCTAGGCCGTTGCTAGTGTGTTGCTAGGTGGTTGCTATGGAGTTCCAGGTGGTTGCTAGGGTGTTGCTAGGGTGTTGCTAGGTGGTTGCTATGGAGTTCTAGGCGGTTGCTAGGGTGTTGCTAGGTGGTTGCTATGGAGTTCTAGGTGGTTGCTAGGGTGTTGCTAGGTGGTTGCTATGGAGTTATAGGCGGTTGCTAGGCTGTTGCTAGGCAGTTGTTATGGTGTTCCAAGTGGTTGCTAGGGTGTTGCTAGGTGGTTGCTATGGTGTTCCAGGTGGTTGCTAGGGTGTTGCTAGGTGGTTGCTATGGAGTTCATGGCGGTTGCTATGGTGTTGCTAGGTGGTTGTTAGGGTGTTGCTAGGTGGTTGCTATGGAGTTCTAGGCGGTTGCTATGGTGTTGCTAGGTGGTTGCTATGGAGTTCTAGGCCGTTGCTAGGGTGTTGCTAGGTGGTTGCTATGGAGTTCTAGGTGGTTGCTAGGGTGTTGCTAGGTGGTTGCTATGGAGTTCTAGGCGCTATGGTGTTGCTAGGTGGTTGCTAGGATGTTGCTAGGTGGTTGCTCTGAAGTTCTAGGTGGTTGCTAGGGGGTTGCTAGGGTATTCTAAGTGGTTTCTAAGATGTTGCTAGGTGGTTGCTATGGAGTTCTAGGCGGTTGCTATGGTGTTGCTAGGTGGTTGCTATGGAGTTCTAGGCCGTTGCTAGGGTATTGCTAGGTGTTTGCTATGGAGTTCTAGGCGGTTGCTATGGTGTTACTAGGTGGTTGCTATGGAGTTCTAGGTGGTTGCTAGGGTGTTGCTAGGTGGTTGCTATGGAGTTCTAGGTGGTTGCTAGGGTGTTGCTAGGTGGATGCTATGGTGTTCCAGGTGGTTGCTAGTGTGTTGTTAGGTGGTTGCTATGGAGTTCTAGGTGGTTGCTAGGGTGTTGCTAGGGTATTCTAAGTGGTTGCTAGGTGGTTGCTAGGGTGTTGCTAGGTGGTTGCTTTGGAGTTCTAGGTGGTTGCTAGGGTGTTGCTAGGTGGTTGCTATGGAGTTCTAGGCGCGATGGTGTTGCTAGGTGGTTGCTAGGGTGTTGCTAGGTGGTAGCTCTGAAGTTCTAGGTGGTTGCTAGGGGGTTGCTAGGGTATTCTAAGTGGTTTCTAAGATGTTGCTAGGTGGTTGCTATGGAGTTCTAGGCGGTTGCTATGGTGTTGCTAGGTGGTTGCTATGGAGTTCTAGGCCGTTGCTAGGGTATTGCTAGGTGTTTGCTATGGAGTTCTAGGCGGTTGCTATGGTGTTACTAGGTGGTTGCTATGGAGTTCTAGGTGGTTGCTAGGGTGTTGCTAGGTGGTTGCTAGGGTGTTGCTAGGTGGATGCTATGGTGTTCCAGGTGGTTGCTAGTGTGTTGTTAGGTGGTTGCTATGGAGTTCTAGGTGGTTGCTAGGGTGTTGCTAGGGTATTCTAAGTGGTTGCTAGGTGGTTGCTATGGCGTTATAGGTGGTTGCTAGGGTGTTGCTAGGCAGTTTTTATGGTGTTCCAGGTGGTTGCTAGGGTGTTGCTAGGTGTTTGCTATGGTGTTCCAGGTGGTTGCTATTGTGTTGCTAGGTGGTTGCTATGGAGTTCTAGGCGGTTGCTAGGGTGTTGCTAGGTGGTTGCTATGGAGTTCTAGATGGTTGCTAGGGTGTTGCTAGGGTATTCGAAGTGGTTGCTAGGATGTTGCTAGGTGGTTGCTATGGAGTTCTAGGTGGTTGCTATGGTGTTGCTAGGTGGTTGCTATGGAGTTCTAGGCCGTTGCTAGGGTGTTGCTAGGTGGTTGCTATGGAGTTCTAGGTGGTTGCTAGGGTGTTGCTAGGTGGTTGCTATGGATTTCTAGGCGGTTGCTAGGGTGTTGCTAGGTGGTTGCTCTGGAGTTCTAGGCGGTTGCTAGGGTGTTGCTAGGCGGTTGCTATGGAGTTATAGGCGGTTGCTAGGGTGTTGCTAGGGTATTCTAGGTGGTTGCTAGGATGTTGCTAGGTGGTTGCTATGGAGTTATAGGTGGTTGCTAGGGTGTTGCTAGGGGGTTGCGAGGGTATTCTAAGTGGTTTCTATGGTGTTGCTAGTTGGTTGCTATGGAGTTATAGCCGGTTGCTAGGGTGTTGCTAGGCGTTTGCTATGGTGTTCCAGGTGGTTGCTATGGAATTCTAGGCGGTTGCTAGGCTGTTGCTAGGCAGTTGTTATGGTGTTCCAGGTTGTTGCTAGGGTGTTTCTAGGTGGTTGCTATGGTGTTCCAGGTGGTTGCTAGGGTTTTGATAGATGGTTGCTATGAAGTTCTAGGTGGTTGCTATGGAGTTATAGCCGGTTGCTAGGGTGTTGCTAGGCATTTGTTATGGTGTTCCAGGTGGTTGCTATGGAATTCTAGATGGTTGCTAGGGTTTTCTAGCTGGTTGTTATGGTGTTGCTAGGTCGTTGCTATGCAGTTAGAGCCGGTTGCTAGGATGTTGCTAGGGGGTTGCTATGGAGTTTTAGGCGGTTGCTAGGTCTTTACTGAGTCCAATGACGCGACCCATAGTTCTCTATGACAAACGGTTCAAAAGTTATGAAATATCAAACATCGGCCAATCAGGAAGGGGGGCGAGGCTGATCTCCACCAATGGACAAAGGACTCTCTACCATGCCCAATGAGGCATTGCACAATTTGTGGGCAATTTTTCCCCATAGAGATGAATGGCCGAATGTTCAAATCTAGAGAGAGACCAGAGTACTGCTGCCAGAAGACAGGGCATTGTGACATCACAAGGGTGAGAAGACAGAGCATTGTGACATCACAAAGGTGAACATTCCGCCATTCATTCTCTATGGGAAAAATTGCCCACAAAAATTCACATTTTTCAAAAACCGTGCAACCAATCTTTCCACAAAGTAATAGCACACCATTCCCGATCAAGCCGCTCGATTTGACATATTGCACGTGTATGTGGTGCGAAAACTCTGGGAGGAGTAGCGGTCCAAAAAATGGGTGGAATAATAATAATAATAAATAAATAATATGTGCAATAATAATAGTGTAGTTGCCCTAAGGCAACCACACTAATAATAATAATATGTGCAATAATAATAGTGTAGTTGCCCTTAGGCAACCACACTAATAATATGTGCAATAATAATAGTGTAGTTGCCCTAAGGCAACCACACTAATAATAATAATATGTGCAATAATAATAGTGTAGTTGCCCTAAGGCAACCACACTAATAATAATAGTGTGCTTGCCTAAGGCAACCACACTAATAATATGTGCAATAATAATAGTGTAGTTGCCCTAAGGCAACCACACTAATAATAAATATGTGCAATAATAATAGTGTAGTTGCCCTAAGGCAACCACACTAATAAAGAATATGTGCGATAATAATAGTGTAGTTGCCTGAGGCAACCACACTAATAATAGTAGTGTGCTTGCCTAAGGCAACCACACTAATAATAACTAGACAATTCCTGCAGAAATTGTGAAGTGTGGTTGCCGCCAACGCAAAGTCGGCTTTGTGCTGAACGGAGCGAACAGTTTCTGTAGCATAAGTAGAGACAGAGTATGGTATATATGCTATAATATCACGGCAAGAGTCTATATGCAACACACATATTCAGAGCTAAATTAACCCTTCATCAATACTTGAGATCAGCGATTTACTCACGGTATGCTGTGACCAGTGACGGCGAATCATAAAGGTAGCTGGCCAGTTCAGAGGGTCTTGGGAAAATCTTATATCTACACTGCGCGACCGCACCATTTTAAAAAGCAAGACAGGGCTAGGGAGATGAATTTTATTGATTATTACATGTTAGCCGAGCCGAATTTCCAAGAACTAAAACGAGGCGAGAAATGTGTGTAAAAATAGTTGCATTTCATTTTAAATACAGCTTCTGTGAATAAGTATCGGCTGGTAGCCAGTGGTAGTCAGCCAGCTTCTGTAGCAGCAAGGGGTGAATCAACAACATGCAAGTGGAGTGGTGTACTTTAGCAAAAGCTTTGGGGTGAGAAGGCATTGCTTTCCCTGCTACAACAGGCTGAATGGTCTCATTAGAGCTGCATTAAGCAAAGTTGCCAGTGCGCTGGGATATTAAATGGTGTTACAAAATTAAATTCTATTCATTTTAAATACAGCTTCTGTGAATAAGTATCGGCTGGTAGCCAGTAGTACTAGCTTCTGTTGTAACGAGGTGTACATCAACAGACAAGCGGAGAAGTGTACTGTAGCGTTGGGGTGATAAAATGTTGCTGTCACTGTTACAAAGAATGCGCAATGCATCTATAATGAGACGAACCTTCCGAATACGATGGGATATAGAACGGCATTACAGAAGTTAAATGTCACATATTATACATAGTTAGAAAGCTTATTCTATCACCTGTTGGATCGATTAAGTGTAGATAAAGGCAGTTTGTACTACAAACTTACAGAGCACTCAATGCAGTATGTGTGGTATTACAAGCTTACGTCTTTTTCTGGAGTAAGACCGGACCTGAAGCTGCTGCACACGTTTTTGTTGACGGCGTTGTTGCACTTTTTAGTAAAGTCTGGCTTGTTCGAAAATTCGTTTATTCAGTAGCTGAGAGCATAAGCTTTCTAACCAGGTATAACAGCACGTCTATTTTTGGTTTTGGAATATCGTTTTTTTAGGTCAACCGAAAGTGTGCTCATCATCGCATTAAACGCATTCGCTCTTTGTTAGCAGTAGCATTCAAAGACGCTGCATCTGACGAAACGTTGTCAACGAATTTGCGTAATATCTTGTGAAATACTATTATTATTAAGGACTTCTGGGTATGCCTAAGCCATATGTTTAGCCGCGTTTCCACCAAAAGTAGTCCCAGGAACTACTTTTCAAGGAACTAAAAGGTTCCTTCAGCCCATGGTTGCCTGCGTTTCCACCGCGGTCTAAAGTCCCGCGACGATTAGGCAAATTAGCCCACTGACGTATGAAAAAGCGACGTTGTCGTCGGTCCATCTGTCCTATGATTTCTTCTGTAACCCCATACTACCACCGAAGTAGCCTACATTATTTTCTAATAACCGGGACAGCCCAGAGGGGTTTATTCCACTTATATACAACAGGCTACCAACAATGACTGTATATGGTTACTTTTGTATTTATTGATTTTTATCAATTTAATCACCTGGAATTGAAATATTCTTCTGCAGCCGTTTGGGCATATTTTACCGTTGTCAAGCAAAACTGTCGTTGGTAGTTGAACTTGGACCGTTGTTATGCAACAAATAGGATATAACAGGCCAATAGTCAGATTGTAACTGTTTTATATATCCTCTCAAACACATTCATTATGTTTTTATGCGAACATTCACTTTCATGTCTTGACATCCGAGGCAACAGAATGCATTCAGATTTCCAATATAACTGGCAACAACAGCAGAAAACATGCACACGTTGTAAACAATTTGCTGTTTGATTACTTTCTCACCGTCAATTCCATATAGGCTAATCGCAAAATGACAAGAATAGAACGAAAACTCGGACTTGCGTGAAAATTTTAATTAGCAGTGGTACAGCCACCGTTTGCTTTCCTTCGAAGTTACTGCTAGCCGAGCAGCGAAGTGTGCCCTCCAGATGCGAACCATGCACCATAAATTAGTCCATAGTCTTCCTGGTCTTTTTGTGGAATTGAAGAATGGCAGAGTAAAATTATGGCAGTCTCAAAAAGCAAAAGGGACGATTACTAGAATTAACCTGTTATTTTACCCTGACAAAAAGTGCGGAAGGTGATTTCCAGTTTTCTTTTACTGTATCCCTTATGTAAATTACGCAGAACTACCACATACCTCACATAACTGTGTCAAACGTTTTGAGTCAATTATAACTAACAAAGGAAATCTGGAAGAAAATATTCAGCAACCGAATTAAACCGTTTGAATGTTTTGTTACGTAATATGCTGTCCCAGCACGAATGCTTAACATTTTATAAAACGAATACTAAAGCAAGAAAAGAACAGAAGAGCACACGTTATAATCCTCAATCTTAATTTCTCATCTGTTCCAAGACGTTGGCAGGCTATAACCAAAAGTAGGCTACTGCGCTGCATAACATACAAGTTTGAATTCAAGTTATTATTATGAAAATAAATCTGTTTGCAGCCGCAGATTTTTTAAAATGGCGGTTGAAATAAAATACTGTGAGTAGTCGACCAATCAGAAATATTCAGCGCTTGCGCCCCACCCCAAAAGTTCCGGTACTTTTGGAAAAGTACTACCCCTCGAGCAGGGACTTTTTGGGGGTAAAATAAAGTCCCCGGAATTTAGACCCTGTTTCCTGCGGTGGAAACGCACTGAGTTCCTCAAAAGGTTCCTAGTTCTTGGGGAAAGTTCCTGTGGTGGAAACGCAGCTGAAGTTATGGATATCGTGAAACGAGACCAATCTTATTTTAGAGATATCTTCTATTATCATTTTGACTAGTCAAAGTGCAGTTGTAGATGTCAAAAACTGTCTTCTTGTACGAATTTCCTCGTTCTACTAATGCAGCGACCACCATGTCAGACTAACTTGAACTAGAGTCAAGCATCTTTGTCAGGGTTTTCAATGCTGCGCCCTTGCGAGAAATGAGCTGTTAACTTTACTGTCTAAAACAAGATGACTGTTTCGCCCCATCTCGTTCCACTTCTTGGCATTTTTTACTTTTTTTAGGGAACAGCAACCGCCATTTCTTAAACCATAATTGATCACACTACGATTGCAAAACATAACATTTACATAATATTTTATTTGGCAAACGCATTTATCCAAAGCGACCTGTCAAGGTCCAATTCTCATATCACCTACCCAGAGCCATGAACATTGCTAGTAGGGATGAGCGAGTACACCATTATCTGTATCTGTATCTGTTCAACCAACTAAATTATCTGTATCCGTATCCGTACTCGGAATGGGCGGGGCTGAAACCGGAAGTGGGCGGCGCCTAACTGCTGGAAGTTGGTATATTAACCTCTTAGCGCAAAGCCCCTAGTGGTCGGCACGCTGGTGTGCTGAGATTACTGAACTCAGACATTCAGCGCTACTGCAACCAAAGTATGAGTTAAAAACAGAAAAGCTTAGTTTTAGTTTCATTAGTAGACGATACATGACAACTATGCCGAATACGGAGTTTTGCATCGCCACCATTGTCGCTCTGGTCATTCATTTAACACGCACCCCCTCCCTGCAGTCTCATCTGCAACTACACCCCCCACCCATGACATAATGGACAATATTGTCTATGTGGGCATTCATAAAAATATTCTTTCATCACTCAAAAATCATATTCCATCATAGCAACAAAAAACGGTATTTTCAGATATCTGAATTTGAATTATTCCTAGTCAAATCTGCTGTGCCTGACATGACTGTGATGCAAGGCCTCACAATGGATGGTCTGTATGCTTAGCCTACTGTTTGAATGACCTATGTTCATGGCTTGGGGTAGCTGATACTTTATGAGAATTGGACCTTGTTGGACCTATGTTCTGTAGTGGTCATATATTGTCTTGGACAATCCATTTGTGAAATATACGCTCATTTGTGATGCCTGGGTACCTTCCAAAATAGCTGTGCGTAATACCACACGTTGTTTTCGGTGTTGTCGTCCTTTTTAGTACAATCTGGCTTGATCGACAGTTAATAGATCCAATAGGTGACAGAATAAGCTTTCTAACAATGTATAATATGTCTAATTTCACTTTTGGAATAACATTTTATAGCTCAGCGTTTTGTCTCATTATAGCTGCATTACGCATTCAGTCTGTGGTATCAGTAAAAGACACTGCACCTGGTGAAATTTTATCAATGACTTTTGTTGTTTCTTGGAAAATACTATTATACTTGAGAGATTATGAGCATGGCTAAGGCATATGTTTGCTGATAGACCTAGCTGATATACTGTTTTCTGGGCTAAGTTAGAAGTGGGGAGCGACAGCATTTGGACACATATTTCATCGTCCAAATATAAGTGTTACTGCTGAAAATATTTTGGTTATAAACAGTGGCCTCTAGAATTATTGGCACCCTTGATAAATATGCACACAAAATGCTAAAAGAAATGCTAAACTAAAAAATAATTGACATATTGACATACGCTTTATTTTCCAACATGTGTAAACTAGTGTGCTTGATTAATGATTCATTGGAATCAACCAAAGTCTTAATTTTTTAAAATAAAAAAAAATATTTCCCCAAAAAACAGGTTCCACAATTATTGGCACCCCTGGTGTAATACTTTGTGAAAACACCCCTGGCAAAGATGACAGCCATGAGTCTTTTCCTATAATTTGTGATAAGGTTAAAAAACACATTTGGAGAGATTTTTGACCATTGCTCCATGTAGAACTTTTCAGAATCATTGATATCTTTGGGTTTGCGCTTATGGACCACCCTCTTCAGTTCAGACCACAGGTTTTTGATGGAATTTAAGTCTGGAGACTGAAATGGCCATTGGAAAACATGGATGTTGATTTCACTTAAGCATTTCTGTTTAGATTTTGATGTATGCTTGGAGTCATTGTCCTGCTGGACAATCTACCTATGACCAAGTCCTGGCTTCTTAGCAGAGACAACCAAATTTTCTGCCAGAATGTCCTGGGCTGTGTTTCCGAGTTTCGATGTACCTTAACGTTTTACGAAGGTCCTTAAGGTATACCTTCTTAAGGGAAACCGTTTTTTTACGAGTGTTTCCCAGACTATACCTTAAGGCAACTGTTAAGGGACAACTTAAAGGTACATCGTAAGTTGGAGCTGACCTTCACTGTGGTGCTGAAATGTTTATTACATTACATTACATTACAGGCATTTGGCAGACGCTCTTATCCAGAGCGACGTACAACAAAGTGTATAACCATAACCAGGAACAAGTATGACGAAAACCCTAGAGAGAAGTACCGGTCCAAGTACATGGAACAACCGCATAGTTCAACTTGGACCCTGATGGTTAAACTGATTAACACTAACAACGAGAACGGCAATGTAGGCTCTCGAAACTACACCAAGGAGGGAAATAGTTCGGAGTGAAGGTTTATGCAGAATGTCTTCCTCTGTTGCTGTTGGAAAAACGTTATTCTTTAAGCAGCCTGTGAATACTGTATCTATGTTTTACTATCCCCGCTGATCTTACTCGTTATATCTGACTCCATATTAATTAATAAGTTATGTTCCAAATTAGAATTTAGGCTTGATTTAGAATGGACCTCAGTTCGTCTGAAGTTCTACACCGAGGGTCAACGCAGTTTCACCCGGTACGCACCGCGGATACGCCCGTAACGACAATTTAACTAGCTGTTTGCAGACGACACAGCGGTTGTGAGATTTCCCTCATGGGGAGTATAACCTAATTAAGGTTCAGGGACTCCGAAAGGGCCAATATTGGTCATCCCAGGATAGACTTAGAGGGCTTTTACAAGAACGAAACATTGACCAAGACCACACAAATCAAGTCATTAACAGTTTTAATGTCAGGTAGGTTATACACTTAAAATAATCAATTTGTCGTTTCAGAATTTAGAAAATAGTAAAACAATAAAAGTACATCATATCAAAGATAAAGATGAGCATACCTGACAGCAGTCTACACACAGAAAGAGTCTTGTGTGGGAAGTCTGATTGCAGACTCCCAGAGGGCCCTGTTCCTCTCCTATAAGAACCCAGCGCAGGCAGGTGGATGTCGCCACAAAAGGCTCATAAAACCATAAATTTACTTGGAGGGGGGAAGATTGGAATTTGGTTCAGACAGGATCAGACAGATGGATTTACCAGGAGGAGTGTCCAAAAAATACAGTTGACTTCCAAATTTATTAAAATAGATTTTCTCTAGGTTTGCTGGTTTTAAAACCTAAACCAGAGCATCACTCGCACAGAGACCATAAAAACCATACCAAATATGAATATTTGTTCTCGTGATTGTCATGAAAACTCTGAAAAACATGAAATAACTGTACAATCTTTTACATGAACCAACTGTCAACTCTCAATGTCTTTCCACAGTGTATCAAGATTGCATAGTGTAGTGTATCAATGTATTCGACCCAAATCTGGATTTATTTCCTAACCAAAAGTGTGCGTGAGTAAATTTCTCTCCTTATGAAGGTTGGGAGACAAGTTACCCAGTGACACCAGGTGAGGGCACTGTGGCTGTCCCTCAACTGTCCTGAGCAATTTGCCCCATTTTCGCCATGTGATTTTATTACTTGCCATCTGAAACCTCCAGGATGTTGGGATAATTTTAGAATTGCTTGACCATAGAAAAGAGGTGTCACCTGTTAACTGTCGCAAAACCAGATGCCAAGGTCTTACGGGTCACTCTGTCCCGACAATATCAGACTCTGCACCTGGCGAATTGCTTTACGACAGTCAGAGAGGAAATTCCACTCTATGCCTGTTCCCGTGGGCCTTACAGATTCCCCTCTCTGGCCCCGTGGGACAAACAGAACGCTGTCCCAGGGGTCACTGAAAATGCCCAACTTTGACAGCAGTCTAGGTCCGGTGTTTATGGTCTCAAGCCCGGTCTCGCTGGCAACTGGAGGGGGCTGAGAACCAAAGCAGCATGAGTGGAGGTGCGCAGAGAGTGTATTAGGTGTCGAAAATAACAGCATTGAACCAGGGTGATGGTAAAGATGACTGCGCTGGCGATGACGCACCCTCGGAACACCCAATCCCACCAGGTGTACGCGTCCTGGGCGGACCGGGTAGAGGAGCTGGCCAGGATCTCCGCTGTTCTTTTGGCCAGATTCACCTCCACCTGAGCCTGGTTGATGTGGTAATTGGTGTCACGAATGATCTGTTCTACCAAACTCATTAGGTCAGTCAGGGCCCGCGTTCCTTGTTCGTAGAATGTGTCCTCCCACCACGGGGAGACGTCTACCTCCAGTGGAACTCGGCCTAGAATGTTGATCTGACCCATGGCCAAATCTTCCGTCACTTCCAAGCAGAAAGTGTGGTTTGCTGGACAGGTCAGACCTCCATACGAGAAAGAGTTCATCTCGCTGATGACGCACCATTGTGTGTGGGAAACCTGGATAGCGTCAGCGTGGCCATGCAAAGACTGCACACTAATGAATTTGGTATCATTGGGAGAAAAAGGTTGCAAGGTGTTACAGGTACAGATGATATAGCTAGAGGTTTCATGACAACACATGCGAGTGGTGAATATGGTCTCTGTGCCCCTCATAGTGATATACCCGGTAAGGTGATCTAATTTTAGAATCTGATTCTTCACTACTACGCCGATAGAGCGTATGGTAGTGGAATTTGGGTACACCTGTTCTGGGTGAATTAAAGGAAAAGAAACAAAGAACCCAATACATCCCACACATTCAGTCCCTGTGTACATCATAAAAGTTGTCAATAATTCGGCATGCTTTATGTCTTTCATTTTTTCTGACACAATCCACCTGTGCAGGTCTAAAGTTTCTATCAAATCATTTAGAACATGCCTCGGGGGTTTGCGCAGACGAAGGTCTAAAATCTCTTGTCTGGCAGCAGTAAACAGATCCTGAGCATATGTTCTGCAGGCTAAGGCACGCTCGATGGTACGGGTCTGATTGAATAATGAATGGCTGATGGCAAGAAGCGCCTGCGCTTCGGACCTTACAGCCTTAATGATATTCTCATTGCTATTAGTGAGGTGTTGGAAACCAGTGGCCACTTGATTTGCCAACCATGCTGAGTATTGAGATTGTTTTGTTATTTTATAGGTGTTTGCAATAGAGTTACCTGAACCGAAAAGACCTGTAACATCTCCGAACAAGTCTCGCTTAGAGCGTACGGGTGGAATTTGAACGGCAAGTCTGCCTTTATAATCAGAAACTAAATCATCGAGCCGTGCCTGCAGCCATGCATATGTTTTGTCCTTTATGTCACAATGGGTTACATAAGCTGACAGGATGTTCGAGATATTGTAACTAACATGCGCCATTACAAGATTTACGTCATGTAATAAGGTTTTGTTTACATTTCCCTTAATGAGACCACCAGGAGGGAGAGGGTAGGTCTTAGGACACTGCATGGGCTTGTGATATCCGCAGGTGGTTAAATTAAAACAATGATGTCGAGTCCAAGTGCAGTTCTGGGGACTGGTGTAAGTCTCTAGACTAGCCTCGCATCGCCCCACGCAGTATGTCCCCTCCTTCCGGCTGGTCCAGATGAAGGCTTTAAGTCCACTGCGGTCGTTAATAGAGGAGGAGGTTACATTGAAAATTAACTCTGTGTATCCTATGTGTGTTTGATTATGTGGCTCGGTATGGGTGCATCGATAGGTGCTCGGCTCTAGATCCATCGTGCGGTAGCACTTTTTTGGATCTAAGCCATGGTTATTTTCATAATGTAGCAGATGTAAGCTGCCAATGTCAGCGCCTAGGTACTCTTTAAGCTTGTACCAGGCTGTGGTGTTGGGTTGTGTGAATTTTATGGGCTGCAAAAGTGTGTAGCCAGTTACTGTCCTGGATGGGAGATGGGTGGAACCTGACCTACAGCAAATTTTTGCGGCACAATTTGGTTCCGGTGCTATCCCGGGAGGCCATGTAACTGGTTCCCTTAGCGGTATGGTGATATGAGGTGTGGATGGCCCCTTAAAATATCGCCACACCCATCTCCCACATTTCAGATGGTAGTTCAGGAGGATACGCTGCCCCAGCTTCACACATGAGTCCCCTGACACCCTCCTGGTATCTGGCACCCATGGGATTGCTGCAGCAAGCCTAGAATGGGAAAGACACAAAGGAAACACGGTTAATTCTCTTCAGCACCTTTGAACAATTTACATTGGGACATGTGGTACCACTTTAGCTTCCCCCGGATGGTAACGGCTATACAGCTGTTGCAGACAGCTTTCACTTCATATGGCCCATGCCATCGGGGAGCAAAAGCGTCTTGCTTCACAAAGACTCGTACCATGATCATGTCCCCCTCTGTAAATTTAGTTTCAGAGGTGGGGTTAAACTGACGCTCATTCTGCAGGTCAGACTGCTGCTGTCTCAGCACAGCCTGAGCATGTAGCATCTTGAGCCGCTCCTGCAGTTGAGCCAGCACCACCTGCTGTTTTATCCGCACCAACGGTCCCAGGTCGGCAGGGGAAATTGCTGGGTCAATGGGCAGTTTCATC
The DNA here is from genome assembly GCF_013347855.1 of Anguilla anguilla. Lineage (NCBI taxonomy): Eukaryota > Metazoa > Chordata > Actinopteri > Anguilliformes > Anguillidae > Anguilla > Anguilla anguilla. Next base: position 28,972,726 of record NC_049207.1, read on the forward strand.
ACCCTCCCGGTCATAAGCTCATATGGGCTAATGCCTGTAGCTTTGGAGGGTGTAGCCCTTAAGACGGTCAGAACGGTGGGCAGAGCCTCAATCCACCCATTCTGGTGCTGTGCCATTTGTTTGGCAATGCCCTCTTTAATTGTGCGGTTCACCCGCTCAACCATTCCGGAGCTCTGAGGTCTGTAAGGGATATGAAGTTTTTGCTTTATATTCAACATCTTGCACATGTCTTTAGTCACCTGGCCTGTGAAATGAGTCCCCTGATCAGATTCAATTTGCATCGGCGCTCCCCAGAGGGGGATAATCTGGTTCGCCAGCACTCGTGCCACAGTATTCGCGGTGTTATTACGTGTGGGAATTGCTTCAACCCATTTGGAGAATTTATCAATGATCACAAGGCAATAGCGATACCCCCCCTTGGCACTGGGAAGCGGACCAATGAAATCTAACTGGAGGGACTCCCATGGCCCTTTTGGAGGGTCTGGCCGCCGCAGGTTCATGCGACCACGCTTACCCTGGTTGACAGTGGCACACACAAGACATGAATCACACCATTGCTTAACATCCAAAGACATCTGCGGCCACCAGAAGTACCGCTTTATCAATTTGATTGTTTTATCAGCTGCCACATGTGCATATTCATGGTACATTGCGATGATTGGTTTTTGAAGACTAGCAGGAACGACATATCTACCATCCCGTAGCACTATGCCCTCTTCGACTGTCACCAGCTGGTCCTGCTTTAAGTGTGGTATGAGTTCACCCCCCTCCTCCCACAGCTCCTGCTGATATTGCTTGAGGTCAAAGGGAGTAACCTGAATCGCACTCACAGCAAGGCCCAATGAAGTCTCCTGCTGCCAGTCATCACCGCATGAAGCAGCTACTTTAGCTAGGTGATCAGCAATGCTGTTATTTTTTTCATGCACATCTGGATTTTTTGTAATGTGCGCTCGCACTTTAATTACTGAAAGGGGAGCTTTGCGGTCCTGAGTCGCTTGCCATATCGCAGTAACAATATTAAAATGTTTTATCGGCGCTCCGGCAGCAGTGAGAAACTTGCGCAGTTGCCACTGAGCCATAAAATCATGCACCACCCCGAACGCATAGCGGCTATCAGTATATACGCATAACGATTCGGGGTGGGCTTTAATGGCTTCTAGCAACGCGACAAGCTCAGCTTCCTGTGCTGACATCCTAGGAGACAACTTAAATAATAACTGTTGGCTATTTTTAGAGTTGTCCTGAGGGACCCAGACCGCACATCCCGTATGAAATCGGCCCTCACTCCAGAACCGCGAGCCATCAATATACGCTCGGGTCTGACCAGGCAGTTCCACCTCACCAACCGGGCTTTGCACCTCTGGTCTCGGTTCACAGATGTGCGGCTGACCTTCTATGTCCCCAAGCAGATGTGGTAGGATTCGGTTGTTTTCTACCGTGATCTCACGCGCCTGAATATCAGTTAGCCATCTTGCTAACCTGTGAGATGATACGCCTTTGATTTGGCCCTGCATCAGCATTCGAACCGGCGTGTGCATTGTGTGCACAACAACAGGTTGAAACCCCACAATAGGTTCTGTTGTTGTTAACATCCAATGAACTGCAAGGACGTGCTGCGTACATGGGTCAAATCCCTGCTCGACTGGAGATTTTTTGCGACTGTAGTATGCAATTGGACGCAACAACCCCCCATGCTCTTGAGCTAACACGCCAATAAGTGTATTTGCGTGCGCGTCCACCTGAATATGAAATGGTTTAGACGGATTAGGTAAACCTAATGCCGGAGCCACGCACAAACGCTGTTTCAAAGCTGTAAATGCAGCATCGTGCTCCTCAGTCCATTCAAGCACATCGGATGGCTTAGATTTCCCTTTTAACAGGCTGTACAACGGGGCCGCAGTTTCAGCAAAATCCGGGATGAAATCACGTAGATAATTAGCTGTTCCCAACACTTTTTGTAACGCATTTAAAGTGTAGGGTCGGGGTAGTTCCGCAATACTTTTACGCCTGTCCTCCGTCAAAGCACGGTGATTTTGACTAAGGGTGTAGCCTAAATAGTGGACTTCTTTTTGCGCAAGTTGCGCCTTCTCTTTATTAAGCTTAAATCCTGCCTTCCCCAGGGTCTGTACTACTGTGTCTACTACTTGGAGGTGATCCTCGAGTGATCCCCCCGTCGCCACTAGGATGTCATCCACATAATGGATGACATCACCCGTTGCCAGCAGCGGTCCCAAAACATCAGCTACTGCTCTATGGAAAATGGCTGGACTATTGTGGTATCCCTGTGGCATTCTTTCCCAGGTGTACTGAATCTGATTAACAGTAAATGCCAATTTCCACTGGTCCCTTCGCTTAACCTTAAGGGACCAAAAGCCATTTTTGATGTCCAGAACAGTAAACCAACACGCATCGGTTGATATCTGAGTCAAGATAGTAGATGGGTTTGCCACAATAGCTGTGACCCTGGGCAATACATGATTGAGATGCTGATAATCGATACAGAGACGCCATTTACCATTTGGCTTTGGCACCGGTAGACAGGGAGAGTTAGCGGTTGAGCTACACCGCCGAACAATACCTCTTATTTCGAGTTGTTTAACTATTTCATGTACCGCGGCCTCCGCCTCTGGTTTAATGCGGTATTGCTTTTGGGGGGGAGGTGGATCCCCCTCAATACCAACTTCAAAGTCCACAAGGCCACAATCATGTTCATGATTGGCCCAAACATCGCTATGTTTGCTAATCAATTGCTGGATGGGATCTGCAGTGGATATAGACATAATGCGGTTTCCCGGAGGGCGCTGTTTTGCAGCCCTTTCAGTTCTTATTTCAATTTGTTTTTCAAGACAATGAATCACAAATCCGTATTTCCGCATTATCTCCATGCCCAGTATAGTCCCTTCTCCATTACCTGGTAGATACCAAAACGGCTCCTCTAACACTACCACTCCCAGATTAAGTTTAATGGGTTGTGTCCGAGTAGCTATCATAAGGGTACCGGCTATGCCTTTAATTTGACTAGTTTGGTCCGTAAGAGGTAATAGTATATCCGTGCAGGAGCATGCAGCACCGGTATCGACTAAAACATTAACTAATCGGCCTCCAAGACTAGCTCGTATTTTAATCCGGTTTCCACTAGGAATAATGCTCCCGAGCGCAAGGGAGGCCACGCACCCCTATTGTGAATCCTCATAATTGGCCGCTAACGCTGCCAATTCTGCTTGGAGCGCACTATAGGGGTTGCTCACGGCTTTTTGGGCTTGCTCAGCTGAGCGTCGCTCGCTGGCCATCGGGTTGCTCTGCATTATTAATTTTCCCAGCTCCAGCAGTATGCGTTTATCATTTTTGGATGCCTGTCTGGGAAGGCCCAATTTTTCTCTTAGCCTGAAGCACTGATCGAGGTTATGATTGGTCTTATGACAGTATACGCATCCCGGCTGTGAGCTACCATTGCCATCTATTGCATCCTTCGCCCCTTTCCCTTCGGCTACCCATTGAGCCGCAAAAACAGAGCGAAGCTTGCCTTGCTTTTGTAGCCGGTTCTCTATTTTTGAAGCCCATTCCACCAATGACCGGTAGGTATTCTCTGGTGGGTCAGCTCCATTGGCTAATGCTTGCTGGATATGGGACCCCGCATTGTTTTTCAGGAGCTGCAACAGCACTTCCTGATCACGGTCCGCTTGCTCCAAGCCTGAGTGCTCTTTGAAAGATACCCACATTTTCTCGGCATACACTTCAAAGGCTTCCTTAGGTCCCTGCTTTATGTCGAGGATCTTATGCCACGCCGCATGCGTTGGACCCCGCAATTGCAACAAAGCCTCCTTAAGTCGGTCATATACCTCATTGTCTAGCTCACCCTCCTGTTTAACCACAATCCTCCCCGATCGCAGTTCCTCCGGCATTTTAGACCTCAGCTCCTCTGGGATCGTAAGGAGGATAATCTGCCATATGTCCCGAAGCTCTAAATTATATACCGAGGCTTGCAACATGAGGTTGTCCCAGTAGGGCTGGAATGGGCCTTTTCTAGGCATCATCCCTACAACCTCCTTGTGCCTAGAACATTCTTCGCAAGTTAACGGGCGGCTAATCAGGGTAACAGCGTCATCAGCATCCGTCATGGTTTTTAATACGGCTATCCGCGCCGGCTTATGGAAACTTGTGCTAGTTCTATGACGAGTCATTACGGGGTTTCGCTGCCTAGGCTCCTCAGGCCGGTTAGGGCGATAATAAAATTCACTCTCAGGCCTCTCAGAGACAGACGTACCCGGCATGCTTGGGGTTGCAGAAGGCCGTTACGCACATGACTGTATTTTCCCGAAGAAGAGATATCCTCACGGGTTTTATCTCCTAGGGCTAATATATCCTCATCCTTGCTATCCTCAGGCATGCCACCATTGGCGAACTCAACTCCCCCTTGTCGAATGGCCGAGATAGGCAATCCAACTTTGCCACAACAAGCCTCTAAGGCCTCGGCATAGGTTTTGCTCTTCTCAAGCTCCCTCTCCAAACCAGTAATTCGCATTCGCAGAGTGTTACTTTGGATTGCCCAGTTCTGTTTGTCAAATGCAAAGGATTCTACCTCTGCTCGCAGTTTTCTTAACTCATCTGAGCGCGATCTTTCCAACTCTCTAGTGCTAGTCACAGCTCTCACATTTGCAGATAACGCAGCTAGATCGTTTCGGCGCAACAGGTAAACAAGTACAGCAGGAAGTTTTCGATATTGGGATCTAAGTTGCAGCTGCCGACCCTCTGTCTGGTACCAACGAAGTATTTCAGCGTTGCCCCAATTCAGGCTAACTCCTCTATCACGCACCCGAACGATGGCATTTTTAAAACACACGCCAAACATCTCCATGACCTCCTGGTCTACACTGCCGCTATCGAATCCCTCACACTCCATGGTACAGTTAAAATTATTAAATCACCACCGGATTTCTACGTCTCCGGTCTATTAATTGGGTATGTCGACCCGTTCTACAAATGTGTCTGTATGGTGTTTTATCTTTCCCTCAACACTTTCTAAAAAGTAGTAAAGACTGTACTTACCACCACAGCTGGAAGTAGAACAGAACGACAGCGACGCCAAACCTCATATCAATGTACAGTAGGACAGGAAGTTGTCGTCTTACGAAAGTGGTCCCGCAGGCAAAAACCACAGACAGCAATCAGATCACGTCGAGGTCACCAAAATGTAGGCTCTCGAAACTACACCAAGGAGGGAAATAGTTCGGAGTGAAGGTTTATGCAGAATGTCTTCCTCTGTTGCTGTTGGAAAAAGGTTATTCTTTAAGCAGCCTGTGAATACTGTATCTATGTTTTACTATCCCCGCTGATCTTACTCGTTATATCTGACTCCATATTAATTAATAAGTTATGTTCCAAATTAGAATTTAGGCTTGATTTAGAATGGACCTCAGTTCGTCTGAAGTTCTACACCAAGGGTCAACGCAGTTTCACCCGGTACGCACCGCGGATACGCCCGTAACGACAATTTAACTAGCTGTTTGCAGACGACACAGCGGTTGTGAGATTTCCCTCATGGGGAGTATAACCTAATTAAGGTTCAGGGACTCCGAAAGGGCCAATATTGGTCATCCCAGGATCAACTTGGTTCTGCTGACGGTCCCGCCTTAACTGAAAACTTGGTGATCAAACAAGTCCAACGGGCAGTTCCCTAGTCATAATTGGGGGAAACCGACTTAGAGGGCTTTTACAAGAACGAAACATTGACCAAGACCACACAAATCAAGTCATTAACAGTTTTAATGTCAGGTAGGTTATACACTTAAAATAATCAATTTGTCGTTTCAGAATTTAGAAAATAGTAAAACAATAAAAGTACATCATATCAAAGATAAAGATGAGCATACCTGACAGCAGTCTACACACAGAAAGAGTCTTGTGTGGGAAGTCTGATTGCAGACTCCCAGAGGGCCCTGTTCCTCTCCTATAAGAACCCAGCGCAGGCAGGTGGATGTCGCCACAAAAGGCTCATAAAACCATAAATTTACTTGGAGGGGGGAAGATTGGAATTTGGTTCAGACAGGATCAGACAGATGGATTTACCAGGAGGAGTGTCCAAAAAATACAGTTGACTTCCAAATTTATTAAAATAGATTTTCTCTAGGTTTGCTGGTTTTAAAACCTAAACCAGAGCATCACTCGCACAGAGACCATAAAAACCATACCAAATATGAATATTTGTTCTCGTGATTGTCATGAAAACTCTGAAAAACATGAAATAACTGTACAATCTTTTACATGAACCAACTGTCAACTCTCAATGTCTTTCCACAGTGTATCAAGATTGCATAGTGTAGTGTATCAATGTATTCGACCCAAATCTGGATTTATTTCCTAACCAAAAGTGTGCGTGAGTAAATTTCTCTCCTTATGAAGGTTGGGAGACAAGTTACCCAGTGACACCAGGTGAGGGCACTGTGGCTGTCCCTCAACTGTCCTGAGCAATTTGCCCCATTTTCGCCATGTGATTTTATTACTTGCCATCTGAAACCTCCAGGATGTTGGGATAATTTTAGAATTGCTTGACCATAGAAAAGAGGTGTCACCTGTTAACTGTCGCAAAACCAGATGCCAAGGTCTTACGGGTCACTCTGTCCCGACAATATCAGACTCTGCACCTGGCGAATTGCTTTACGACAGTCAGAGAGGAAATTCCACTCTATGCCTGTTCCCGTGGGCCTTACAGCAACAACGCAATCTATGGAAAAATAAAAATAAATAAAAATACAATTAGTCGTTAAGACAGGCGCATCGACTAAGTCACCTATGAAACAGCTGCCTAGTTACAACCCTAAGTTTTAGTCATTTACAGGGGGGAAGGGAGGGATGGGGAGAGGTGCAGCCTGAAGAGGTGGGTCTTCAGTCGTCGTTTGAAATGGGTCACAGTCTCAGCTGTTCTGACCTCCACAGGGAGGTCATTCCACCATCGTGGGGCCAGAACAGACAGGAGACGTGTTCTGGAAGTGCAGGTGCGAAGAGGGGGAGGTGCTAGGCCTCCTGAGGTATCAATCGATGCCAAGCGAATCGATTGTCTCACTTGTAAAGGCTTGTGAATGACGTTTTAATATTACACGTGTTGTCATAATCATTTTACATCAATCTAATATTGCAGAAGAGGAAGCTATGTCTACTAGCGATTATCTGCTAATCTCTTTAAGAGTCCGTTAAGACGAGACCTTGTGATAGTTTCAATAAATACGTACATATAGGCTACAATGTATAAAATAAAAAGCGTCAATCGGGACATATAAGCCATAGTCTGGGACTTCGTGGAAGTCCAGGGAAAAGGATATAGGCTACATATGGGTGAATTATTTTGTTCTTATTGAAACAAAGGTCTAAGGTAATTTGTTTTTGTCACGCAATATATAGGCAACTGTAGCAGCATATCACTGCACTGCACTGATTCCCGCGAACTTTTCTCTGCAATGCAAAAATGATCGTAGATGAAAGGCAAAAGCGCGTCTGTGGAAATTGATCATGATGAATTATATACCGGGTGCCTTATGATTAGGTCTACCTAATCATAGGGGCGACATAGCTCAGGAGGTAAGACCAATTGTCTGGCAGTCGGAGGGTTGCCGGTTCAAACCCCACCCTGGGCATGTTGAAGTGTCCTTGAGCAAGACACCTAACCCCTAACTGCTCTGGCGAATGAGAGGCATCAATTGTAAAGCGCTTTGGATAAAAGCGCTATATAAATGCAGTCCATTCAGTCCATTTACCTGTTAAAGTGATTTGTTCATCCACCTTAATTTGCTGTTGTTTAACCAAGAATATAATTATTGGGTTGTTTACCGAAAATCGTAAAACAACATGGTAAGAAAAATGTTCCGTAATGTTGATATTTACCCAGTGCTATTTTGTTTTATATAGGAGGTGTGAGCTAAAGGAAGGGGATGTAGATAATTTGGCTATGTTTGTCCATTATGAGCCACTGTACCTGTATGTGTGTTTATGGCCAGGCCAATCAACGTGCTCTAGTTCGGTCATGCAAGTAGACTCACTCAACGTTGTTTTTCCATAAAACACAGGTTTTATATTCCTCATAAACCGGCGGTTTGTTCCAAGTCGGTGTGATCATTGACTCACACACAAACAAACTAATTTCTACAGGGTATGCAGTCAGAAAAGCCATATCCTAAGTTAGCGCCACTATGTATAAATTAAAAAAAACTTTTTTTTTTATTTTCACAAATTAGATTATTATCATGGATAGGCCCTATACTTAATTACCATCATGATGGGGATAGACAGGTAAAACGACAACATTCTCACGACATGCTATGCACAGACACGTTGATTGGATAATTACTTTTCGTAAAGTAAATATTAAACTCATTTTCGCATGCCGATGTGCTACTAGATGCGCACTGTAGTACAACTGTCGATTTGAAAAGCAAAATGTTGGCATAATAAGGCTGAAACCACGGAGCGCATCGCTAAGGGACAGCTTACGAGTGCCTCAGACCACCCTTTTAAAGGTATACCTTAATTAAGGTATACCTTAGCTAAGGAGACGCTGGGAAACAGCTCGAGAGCTAAAGGAAGAGCTTAAGTGATACCTTACGACGCACGTAGCGCTAAGGAGACTCTGGGAAACGCAGCCCTGGTACTTTGTTGAATTCATTGTGCCATTGATCTAAAATAGTGCCCCGGGACCACTGCCAGCAAAACATCTCCAAAATATCAATGACCCACCTCCATATTTGACAGTGGTTATGAAGTGCTTCTCCTGTATGCATTCCTCTTTTGCCGCCAAACATGTTGATGGTGTGTATGGCCAAAATGTTCAATTTTGGTCTCATCTGACAATAACACTCTCTTCCAGTCATTATTCCAATGAGGTTTGGCAAGCTCCAGATTCTTGATTTTGGTTATTGTGCTCAGTAGGGGCTGTCTTCGTGCCACCCTTCCAAAGAGTTAGCCTAGTTGGTATGGAGGTGCCATTTTATGTTTTTTTAGGCTTGTTGACCGCAAGAAACAAACCAATTTCTGCAATTCTTAAACAGTGATCCTTTGGTTATTAATGGCCTTGCACTTGCTTCCTCTTCCTGGCAAATTTGCAACTATTTCATATGTTTTACACCTTTTTATTATTGCCCTTACAGTGCAAAGTGGTATATTTAACCATTTATGTCTTTTTTTTGTGCCCATTACCAGACTCGTGACGGTAAATTACCATCAGTCTCTTCTGAATTGACAGTTATTTGGCTTTTCCCATGCTGATGGATGACAAAGAGATTTTGTATGCTTATTACCTCATGTTTATTCTCTATTGAAACTGGATGTGATGGAATGACACAATATAGTTCCTTTACAATATAGTCAACATAGTCAGGGGCGACATAGCTCAGGAGCGGTTGTCTGGCAGTCGGAGGGTTGCCGGTTCAGTCCTGGGTGTGTCAAAGTGTCCCTGAGCAAGACACCTAACCCCTCATTTCTCCCAACGAGCTGATTGGTACCTTGGATGGCAGCTTTTCACCATTGGTGTGTGTGTGTGAATGGGTGAATGAGAGGCAACAATTGTAAAGCGCTTTGGATAAAAACGCTATATGAATGCGGTCCATTTACCACTTAGAATGTAATGTAGACTGAGATGAACTAAATTAAGTAAAATTGTATTGCCAATTTCATTTTTTTGATTTTACTTACAATAATTGTTAGGGGTGCCAATAATTATGGCACCTATGGTTTTCAGAAAAAATTATATTAGCCTACTTAATAAAAAAAACTTTTGAGAGTAAATGTATTGAAATAAAAGTATATAATTTCCCCATATGTTTGAACATAACATATAGATTATTATCTGTGTCATTTATTATATGCAGCCTTTTTTCTTCATTTTTATTAAGGGTGCCAATAATTCTGGAGCCCACTGTACATTATTTTTGAAATTGAGTGTCTTTAAATAGGTTAGTGGTATTTTATAATGTGGATATTTCACACTGTAATGTAAGTGTTCATTGGTAATGTAGTAGTTTTTGTGATGCTTGCAACAGTGATGACGTGAGAGTTGGAACATTGCCAAAACGTGGTGGACGGTTGAAAATTGTTTTCATGTCGTCCTATCCCCATACAAGAAAACAAAGGAGAGTACAGAAATACACACGAGCGTTAATTATTACACATTTAGTTACTGTACCGCATTGTGTGACAATGTTTTTGCATTATTTTTTTATCTGATATCAATGTTTCATCTTAAACCTTCATAAGGGGCTCAGTTATATGCTTTATAATGGACAGAAAGCATTTTATTCATTTCTGGAGAGATTTTGCATATGATTCTTGACGCCTAGGTATTTTAAGCCACTGTACTGACGGAAAGCTTGTAATTCCCACTTGAAAATGATGCAACAGTGAGTTTCTTGAGTCAAAACAGTTGATTTGTAGTGAAATGCATGGTTATGTTGTGATTTACAGCAATGCATAATTTAGACATTTTGGATAGATCTGGAGACACTGGGCACACTGCTTACTTTTTGATTTATAGAACTTTAGTAGATCTGCATATCCACCCTTTGATTTGATGTGCTTGTGGTCAAGGATTTTTTGATCCTGGACATGTATAGTTTAACCTGCAGTATATTTGCAATCTCTCAGTATTTCATTACAAACTGATAAAGAGCAAATTTTTGAAGAAATAGTATAAGTTAGTATTGTAAATGGTACAAATGTCTTCCTTCATTTAAGCCAAGTCTCTGTAATTCTCACATCTAGAGTTATAAAGCTTTAAATAGGGTACCCCCTACATGGGCAAGGATTGGCCAGATTTGGCATGTGCGCTAAGGGGTTAAGAAATGGCGGTTACTGTTCTCTAAAAATGTCATGAATTAAAAAGAGAAGGGGCAAAACAGTCCTCTTGTTTTAATAAAGTAAACAGCTCATTTCTTGCACGGGCCGCAGCATTGAAAACCCTGACAAAGACGCTTGACTCTCATTCAAGTTGGTCTGACATGGTGGTCGCTGCATTAGTAGAATGAGGAAATTCATGCAAGGAGCCAGTTTTTGATATCTACAACTGCATTTTGACTAGTCAAAGTGATAACAGAATATATCTATAAATGTATTCCGACTAATCAGAATGATAATTGAAGATATCTCTAAAATAAGATAGGTCTCGTTTCACGATATCCATAACTTCTTTGTTGATATCTTAAAAGGACTTTTGAAGAGTAATATCTCAAATTCGAGATATCGCCACTCTAGTTTTGACTAGTCATAACTCCAGTTCAGGGTATCTACAATCGTATTTTGACTAGTAATATATAGTTTCAGATATCAAAAAAGATCATTTAGATATCTTCAATAACAAGGAATTAAAGATATCTTTAATTGGAATTATGACTAGTCAGAACTAAAGTGAAGATATTTTGAATTTGACTAGTCGTAATTTAAATGGAGATATCTGGAATTCACGTTTTAGATAGTCAAAACTGAATTGTAGATATCTTTAATTGGAGTTCCATATAACTTAATGGCAAGATCTTACTAGTCAAAATGGAATTAGTGGTATCTTATAGCATTTTTTGATAGCATTTTGACTAATCATAAATTAATTTACAGATATCTGTAATGAGAATACGGACAAGCTATTAGATGTTAAAAGGGCTTGCCATATGCCGTAGGTGTTGTCACTGCAAAAACTGTTGCCCTCGGCAATAGAGTAGTGATTACGTATTTTTGTAGGCCAACTCTGGAGTTACTTTCAACATGGAAGTAAACTCTGAAAATTTCCCATTCATTTTTCCCCATAGGCATTTAGTTTTCTGTCAAAAATAAGGTCTGTGGTTAACGTATGTCGAAGAGAGTTTAATGTTTTGCGAGATAAATTACACCCATTAATATCGCAATCGTGAATTTAGAAGCCGTTATGTGCTTTAAAAAAGTTTCTAACAAGTTGCTATGTTGAAACTACAATGGTTATCGCGGGCAGGCAGACTAGTATGGAAACTTGAGTGGCGGTTGCCAGGAAGCGACCATTGTTGGAGTTTCAATATATAGCAACTTGTTAGCAATTTACTTTTTAAAAGCACATAACAGCTTCGAAACCCACAGTGGTGTTATTAATGGGTGTAATTTATCTCGTACAATACAATACAATACAATAAGCTTTTATATAGCACTCTTCATGTGTACATCCCAAGGCACTTTACAAAAAAAAATAAAATATAGAAATAAATAAATAAGAAAAAAACCTAAGAAGTCAAAACTAAGAGAAATAGGCACATGAGAACAAGTAAGTCTTAAGATACAATTTAAAAGAACCAATTGTAGGCACCTCTGATATGGCTTGGGATTGAATTCCAGAGGCACGGTGCAGCGCAGCTAAAAGCTCTTCCCCCAACTGTTTTTAATCGGCAACAAGGAACCACTAAAAGTTCAGCAGTAGTTGAACGCAGGGTACAACAGGGAACATAAGGTTCAATCAAATCCTGCAAATAAGAAGGTCCAAAGCCATGCGATGCTTTGTAAGTAGTTAGCAACACTTTAAATTCAACCCTGGATTTAACAGGGAGCCAATGCAATGATTTAAGAACAGGAGTGATATGCTCTGAGCGGCATGTGTGGGTAAGTACTCTGGCTGCTGCATTTTGTACTAATTGAAGTCGCTGTAACGTAGAGTCTGGTAGGCCAGTAAACAAAGCATTGCAGTAATCAAGCCTAGACATTATAAAGGCATGAACCAGCATTTCGGAATCTTCCTTAGACAGGATTGGTCTCAATTTCACAATATTGCGCAGGTGGAAGTAAGATGTCTTGAGTATCAAGTTAATGTGGGCATCCAGGCAAAGCTCAGGATCCATTATGACTCCCAGATTTTTTATGGTTTTTGATGGTTTAAAAGAATGGCCATCAAATGGCACATCTGAACATGTGGACTTAGTCAGACCTAGTCGTAGAAACAAATGTAGAGTTTAGGCTTACGTTCACCACATACCTTATTTTCGGCAAAAAAACACAGAAATCCCTATTGGAAATCTGACAAGAGAAACATGTCTCAAAAAGCGAACTTACTTCCGAGTTTTAGGACTACAAACTTGTAACACTCTATTATGGTTGCAGGTTCAGGTCAGTTGCACTCAACCGCTTATTGCATAAAATGCTACCACATGATTTAAACTTCAGTACATTATTTTGCTCAGGCAGGAGTCTCCATGGACTGTAATGTTCGCGGATGACATTGTGATCTGTAGTGAGAGTAGGGAGCAGGTTGAGGTGAACCTGGAGAGGTTTATTTGTTTATTTATTTGGATCCCCATTAGCTGCCACTAAGGTAGCAGCTACTCGTCCTGGGGTCCACACACAACAAAAATATAACATATATAACAAGACACATAACACATGTAACAAGTCTCAATAAAAACATGTCAAGACAAATAAAATTAAAAAAACATCACAACACATCAAATCTCAATAAAAACATGTCAAGACAAAAGTCAAAACAACATCACAACGCATCAAATTGCATTCCATCTTGATTGTTCAGGTCGGTTAATTAACGTTAGGGTTATTGTTAATGTGTTTTTTTAGTAGTGTTTTAAAACTTGCCTTGCTGGGTGCATCAATGATCATAGTTGTTAACTTGTTCCACATTGTGATGGCCCTATACATTACAGATCTGCACACAGCATCTGTTCTGCATTTTGGTTTAACTAGATAACCCCTAGTAGTCTGCCTGGTAGTGTGACTATGTTGATCTCTCACATAATTTATTTGTGAGTACAGACAATTTGGTTGTTTACTATAACAAATATTCCTAAAAAAACCCATTAGATTGCATGCCAACCTCTCCTCTACTCTGAGCCATGAGAGACTGGCATGCATTCTCTCTGTATTCTGCCTCACACCTAACGGACAGGGCAATGTGAGCCTTGCAGCTTTATTCTGAGCTATTTTTAGCTGAGACAGATTTTTTTGTCTGCGCCCGACCAGACTGCTGAGCAGTAATCAAGATGAGATAAAACTAGTGCCTGTGTCACTAGCACTCTAGAGGCGGGGGTAAGAAAAAAGCAACATCTTCTGATGCATGATATTCCTCTACCCATTTTCTTAACAATATTTTCAATATGTCTCTCCCATGATAGCTGCCCATCAAGTGTGACACCAAGCAAATTTGCCTCTTGAACCTGTTCAATATCCGAGCCTTTGAATGATAGGCACAGCTGATTATCATTATTAGTGGCATGTTTGGGCCTGGACATAATACTTTTGGTTTTTGTTACATTCAAAACAAGTCTATTCTCATATATCCAGTGAAGTAATAGTTGCAGTTCCGATTAAAGTGTGTTCCTTAACTCAGTTATGTCATTTGATGCAAAATATAGAGTTGTATCATCTGCAAGTACAGTAGCATTGCACTTATCCAAAACATAAGGCATGTCATTGGTACATGCACGTCCCACTGTTAGGGGAGGAAAACTACAATTAAAAAACACAGATTGGATAAGTAACTATTCATCCAATTGATTGCTGTTGGACTAAACCCATATGCTGTTAGTTTCGTTAATAATAACCTATGGTCTACAATATAAAATGCTGCACTAAAGTCAAATAATACAGTTCCAACCATGATTTTCTTGTCAGTGTAAGATAACCATTTATCGATCATCTCTGTCAGTGCTACGCACGTAGAGTGATCTGCCTTATAGGCATGCTGGAAATCAGAGTTTAATTCATGAAGTGAAAAATAGTGTAGTATCTGTTCAAGAACAACTTTTTCCATTAGCCAGTTTGAAACGACATACCACCCCCACTAGGGGAGCCCATTTCCTTTCTTAACTTATCAACTTTGTCCGTGAAATTATCATTGAAATGTCCTTTGCTTTTGTTAATAAAATTCCTTTAACCTCAATGAAAGAAGGTGTGTTATTCTTGGCTCTACCCATTAGTTCATTCAGGGTTTTCCTAAGTTTGTTACCATCATTCTTCCTCTCCTGAATTTTGTTTTGATAATATGCTTTTTTCTTCTTCCTGTTTAACTTTGTAACTTTATTTCTCATTACACAGTACATTTGCCACTTTTCAGTTCCCTTAGAAACTATCGCAGATTTTTTCAGCTTGTCTCTTTTACGCATACACGTCAATCCATGGTGCTTTATTAGATCTTACTGTAAATTTTCTTAATGGGACATGTTGATCAGCCACAGAGAGAAATAATTCAGTAAACAACTTGAGGGCTTTTCCCACCTCATTTAATGCCAACACTTGGTTCCACTCAACATTCTCTGTATCTCTAACAAAATCATTTTCACAAAACATTCTATATGACCTCTTATACAGTACTTTAGGCCCAGCTTTGGGAGTTTTTTTTACTATAGCCACAATATTATGATCACTAAACCCCACAGTGACAGATACTGCTTTAGAGCATAATTCCCTGTTATTAGTAAATATGTGGTCAATACAGGTTGCAGATGTTTGCCCAGCATAATTGCAATACACTCTAGTTGACATGTTCACCATCTGAGTTAAATTACGAATGAGTGCAGTGCAGTTCAACTTTTTTCTCAATGGGCATGAATCCGACAGCCAATCTATATTAAAGTGACCAAGGACAAATATTTATTTACCGTTATCTGTTACCTTCATCAGCACAGAACATAATTCTTCTACATATTGCACACTTGCACTCGGGGGCCTATAGACACAGCCAACAAAAATCTGTTTACATTGAGCAAGATCCAACCAAAGAGCCTCAATACTAGGAACCATCAGTATTGTGCAAGTTCACACTTCACAAGAGCAAGCTCAAAGTTCAGTTCACACAGAATAAAATGAACTAGTTCACGTTCGTAGTTCACAATTTTGAATTTTGAACTAAGTTCACAGTCCCAAAGATGAACTAGTTCATGTTCATTTCTTCCGTTTTTTTAAATTCTATTCTATTCTTTTTCAGTAGAACCTCCTCCTACCCATCCACCCCAAGCCCCCAATCATTGCCACTGCCCACTTCCCAAACTAAATGAATTACTGTATACTACTATACAAGAATCAAGATTACTTTTAAAAACCAAGAAAAAACAATGTGAGTATATGTTTTACCACTTAAACAATGTCATATTATGCAGAAAGTGAAAAAAGAGGTGCAGTAAAGGTACACTGTAGATGCAATGGACATTTTATTTAGCCTGCATGAACCAAATTATGCAGAAGTTCAAAAACATAAAATAGATTCATATGCTTCCAAGTGAGCTGGCACAGGCTCCACCACTGGCTTCATTACAGTCACTAGCTGAAAGATGTGGTATGATCAATCCTATAGTGGGACTTTTGCCATTTATTGAAGGTGCAACAGAAATTTTCAGTGCCGTTGACCGTAATCGAATGCTTTCATTTTTATCGTTCGACTGACCAAGTACCGTTAAAAAGCAAATTTTATGGGTTAGTGCTATTGGCTTATGCTAGCTATATCATATACACCTCATACGGGGATCAGTAAAGGCTAACAACACACTAGCACTTACTTCTTGTTAGTTTTATCACCACTGCTGTGAAGTGAAAGGTGGACAAACTACATTTTCTATTAGAAATGTTATATATATATGTCTATGCTGCTTACGGCCCCCGACGAGGATTTACGGCAACCGGCATGCCAGCATGGCTAGTGAAACCAGCTCTAATTTTAGCAATGCAGCTACAAGGACTGCTGAAGCCAGTTCATATGAATATTTGAAAGACTTTTATGAACAAATGTATATGTCTATGGTAAGCAGTGCGTGAGCGTCGTTAACTCTCGCAAGAGCGTAGTTAACTCTCATGAGAGTTAATGACGCTCACGTTCATGTTCATTAGTTGCAAAAGGATATGTTCAGTTCAACGTTCACCAGAAATATGAGCTTGTTCAATGAAAGCCGCTCTTTTAGTGCGTTCATGCACAACACTGGGAACCATCAGATCCAACCTAACCTTGAAGGGAATATGGCTTTGTATATATATAGCTACGCCTCCCCCAAAAATATTCCTATCATTTATAAAAATGTTATAGCCTGGTATGGCTACCCCCATTGTGAGGGTGGGGAAGTGTTAAGGACCACATGCAACTACAATGAATTCGAAAAGGGGGTTTCTTTAAGTTAACCACCGAAGTGGAAACCACTAGGTCTCAGTAAGAGACTTAGTGGTTTCCCACTCCCACTTCGGAAGCATCGACTTCTACCACAAATGGGAGGGATGGATCAGGAGAGACTAAGATGGGTTCAGAGCTAAGCCTTTATTTTAGTTCTAAGAAGGCTTTTTCAGCTGTTCCAAGTAAATGGAGGAGAAGCAGTGTTCTTGGTCAGAGCTGTTATAGGAGCCACCACCGAACTGTAATTACGGATAAACCGTTGATAAAAATTGGGGAATCCTAAAAATCTCTGTACCTGTTTGACAGATTTAGGGGTGGGCCAATTTAAATCAGCAGAAACCCTCCCTGGATCCGTTTCGTATCTGGAGTTACCATTAAAAACCTCAGAAATGTCACTGTCACTACCCGAGTAAAAACTTGGGACAGAAAGTCTTCTCCGCTGTCTAGGCGGATTGGGAGCAACAGACTGAACATTCTCAGTTTTTGGACCTCTGTCAACACTGAGCATTTCCTCACTTGCGAAAAAACTGGGTTTGTGAGAAGGGGTTGGACTCGCACAGATGACCGGCCCGTCTTCGGTGACCGGATTATCTTTGCCTAAATCCCTTTTTATTACGAACCCTGTTTTAGTTAGTGAATGAAACATGTCCTGTCGACAATGATTAAAACATTCCGGGCCCCACTGGAGGATAGCATTTTTTTTGCTATCCCAGTTGACGTGAGGTTTGTGCCTGGTCATCCAGGGGTGCCCCAGAACCAGAGGGAGAGCCGGTGAGTCGACCAGGAAAAACCTAATATGTTCGAAATGTTCACAAAAAGGAACAAATAAGTGGACGAAACCTGTCCTCTCCTTCACTGCTCCCGAACCCAGCGGTTGACCGTCCACAGAGATGATGTGGCGAGGATGAGAAAGGGAGACCACAGGTATGTGGAATTTTTTAGCCCGCTGGGCATCCATAAAACAACCCATAGCCCCTGAGTCTAAAAAGGCATCTGCCGTCCCTGAATGTTTACCCCAGGAAAGGTTAACAGATAAAAAAGTGCAAAAGGCTGATGGGAACGCCTTGTTAGTGCCTTTCTGTTAGCTAACGAGGCCTTTCGTTTCCCCAGAACCTGAGAGCAATCATTCTCATTCTGTTTTTTTCTTTTTGGGGGTACTGCTTCGTTTCAGTGTCTCTACGGAGTTTGGCAGTCCGTAATTGCATCAGCTCTTCCTGACTAACAGGCGGCTTAGGTGGAACTAAATTTGCCCCGTTGTCTCTTTTGGGAACAAAATGTGAGAAGGACCGGTTCCCTTCTCCTCGGGAGGATTTAACTTCCTGCTTCTCTCTCTCCCGTTCTCGGATTCTGTTGTCAACGCGAATCCAGGCATCCAGTGTGGTTGATGGTTCTAGAGAAGCTAAAGCGTCCCTAACTGGGTCTGATAATGCATTACAAAATAAGGTCATAAGGGGTGCCTGTAGCCACCCGGTTTTGCCGGCCAGAGAACGGAAAGTAATAGAAAATGCGGCTACACTCTCGCTTCCTTGACGGATACGTGTAAGCCTGGTAGCCGCTTCCTCACCAGAGAGATCATGGTCAAATACAGATGACATTTCCGTCATCAAGGTATCTGAATCCAACATTACCTGGGATTGCAAGCGAATAAGAGGCTCAGCCCAGGATAACGCGGTACAAGTTAGTAAAGAGAGAATGAAGGCCACCTGGGAATCCTCGGTAGTGAAACGTGATGGTTGCGCCTTAAAAAATATCTGACATTGAGCCAAAAATCCCCTGCACCTGACCAGTTCCCCACCATAGCATATGGGTAGTTGAAGCTTAGGTTCTCGGGGTTGGCTGGGTATGGGTGTTTGAGGAGTTAGCGAAAAGGGAGGTGCTTGTGCAAACTGGGGTTTGAGCAAGGGGAAACAACTCACCTCTATGAGTGAAGCCTTTTACCCCAGTGGCTACTGCGTGAACTGCAACGCCTGGTTGCAAAAATAACTTGAAACCCCGCCCACCTAATGTTAAGTCAATGGGGAAAGCCTGAAAAGAGGCCAATTTTCTCTGAGGAAATATAAAGTCAATAAATTTTTTACACAAGAAATGATGGTTTAACTAGTTAATCCCATCTAGTAATGTCTCCCCTGGGTCTGATTTTTTAAAATAATTCCGCCAAAATTCCCAAATATGGGTGAATTTCAGTGCGTGCAATGTGGTTCGTCCTACTACTGTATGACCATACAAGGATTTCCCCATCCTCGGAGCCAGGCAGAGCGCTTCAGCGGCAGGTGTGATGCTGTGTCGTTTTATTCCGATTAGTTAGCTACATGCAATCTCACCATTTAAAAGTCCAAGGTCCAAAAATGTTGTGTGCTGCGTTCAACTGTACTTACCGCTATTCTAAGGATTCTCCTCTCCAGTTCTTTCGGTTAATACATTGGAGACATTTTCAGATAAACAAGGTTCTATGTCAAAACGCGATTTCTGACCAGTTTGGGGTTTCAGTTGATTCTCATAAAGTTTTGTCTTTTATAATTTGTATATGTTGTTGGTGAAATCAGATTTGTAAGCAGTTTTGTAGCTTCTTTAAGAAGACAAGCTGGTGGGATTTACTTAGCTAGGGGGAGCAAGGTTACTGTCTTGCTATCGATCTATCTGTCTATCTAGCTAACTTGCTAGCTAGTTATCTCGTGATGTCTAGCTATCTACAGTTCTGTTATCTATCTATCTATCTATATAACTAGCTAGCTAGTTAGCTAATGATCTATTTTTCTATTTTTCTGTGGTTGCAAGGCCACGCTTGTTGTCCAGACGTGGGCATGTCTAATTACCATGTAAGGTAGTTGGGATGGATTTTCCTGTAGTCGTGGACTCCAGTCTTTCGCTCCACTGCGCTTGCGTTGGTTGCAACGGGCAATGTGGCTGTACCCTAGTTTGGGCTTCATGCGCCAGTGAGCACTACCCATAGCAAATCAGTGGGTGACGTCATGAAGCACTTTGTCCATATTTCTATACGGTCTATGGGTTTGAGCCATGTTAGCAAGTTTATGAACACATTCCGCTAATTCTTGAATATCTTCAACCTAACGACCTTGGTTATCGTCTTGATGTTGCAAGCGATCAAGTAACTCCTGTATTTGGTTAGAGTCTGCTTGCCTAGCTAACAACATCTGAATCCCCTCATTATGAGCTGTCAGTGCCGCTTGCTGGGCTGCCACAGCTTGGTTTAAATCCAATGTAGTCGCTGGTACGTCCATTGCTTTAGTGTACTGTGAAGGTGGGGAAGTGTTAATGACCACATGGAACTGCAGTGAATTCAAAAAGGGGGTTTCTTTAAATTAACCACCAAAGTGGAAAGCACTAGGTCTCAGTAAGAGACTTAACCCCTTAGGGCACATGCCAAATCTTGCCAATCCTTGCCCATTTAGGGGGTACCCTATTTAAAGCTTTATAACTCCAGATGTGAACACAGAGACTTGAAAAATGGCTTAAATGAAGCAAGACATTTGTACAATTTACAATACTAATGCAGATTAGTTTATATTCATAATTTTGGAAGAAATAAAGTGCCACAATTGCTATTGTCTAGACAAAAAATCAAGAATGAATTTGCACTTTTTCAGTTTGCAATGGAATACTGAGAGATTGCATATATACAGCAGGATAAACTATACATGTGCTGGATCAAAAACTTCTTGACCACAAGTTCATAAAATCTAAGGGTGGATATGTAGAACTATTACAGATGTATGAAGCAAAAACTAAGCAGTGTACCCAGCGTCTCCAAATCTCTCCAAATCAATTATTAATTGCTGTAAATCACAACATATTCACGTATTTCACTACAAATCAACTCTTTTGACTTAAGAAACTCACTGTTGCGTCATTTTCAAGTGGGAATTACAAGCTTTCAGTCAGTATAGTGGTCTAAAATACCTAGGGGTCCAGAAACATATCCAAAATCTCTCCAACATTGAATAAAATGCTTTTTGTCTATTATAAAGCATATAAATGAGCCCCTTATGAAGGTTTAAGATGAAACATTGCTATCAGAAATATTGTCACACAATGGTGTTCAGTACCTAAATGTGTAATAATTAACTCCTGTATGTATTTCTATACTCTGTACTCTCGTATGTTTCCTTGTATGGGGATGGGACGACATGAAAACAATTTTCAACCGTCCACCACGTTTTGGCAATGTTCCAACTCTCAAGTCACTGTTGCATGCTTCACAAAAACTACTCTACTACACTACTAACTAACGCTTACATTACAGTGTGAAATATCCACATTATATAATACCACTAACCTATTTAAATTTCAAAAATAACGTATATAACCGAAATATTTTGAGCAGAAATACTTAAATAGCAATAATGAAATCTTATCTATGTTCAGTAGATGGAGACAGAGACAGTAAATCAATGATACTGTTCTATTCGCTTCTGTTTTGCTCCAGAAAACGATGTCAGCTAGGTCTATCAGGAAACATATGGCTTAGCTATGCCCAGAAGTCCTCAATAATAATAGTATTTTCCAAGAAATTACGAAAAAACGTTGACCACGTTTTGTTAGGTGCAGTGTCTTTTACTGCTACCACAGAGCGAATGCATAAGTGAGTGCGATGATAAGAAAATTTTCTGTTAGGCTGACCTATAAAACGCTATTCCAAAAGCAAGATTATACATCGTTAGACAGCTTATACTCTCACCTACTGAATAAATGAATTTTCAATCAAGCTAGACTGTCCTAAAAAGGGCGACAACGCCGTAAACAACACGTGGGGCATTACGCACAGCTATTTTGGAAGGTACCCAGGCACCACAAATGCGCATATATTTCCCAAACGGAAATTTCTCGTTTATTTCGTTATTCAGTGAGCAGCGCTTTCACTGCTGTATTGGCATATCTTAGGGCTGTCGGGTTTATCTTGCTGCTATGACTGAATACGATTTTTTAGTGGTGAAAGAATATTTTTATGAATCTCAAGATAGACAATATTGTCCATTATGTCATGGGTGGGGGGTGTAGTTGTAGATGAGACTGCAGGGAGGGGGCGTGTGTTAAATGAACGACCAGAGCAACAATGGTGGCGCTGCGAAACTACGTATTCGGCATAGTTGTCATGTATCGTGTGTCGTCTACTAATGAAACTAAAACAATGCGTTTCCATTTTTAACTCATACTTTGGTTGCAATAGCAGCGAATGTCTGAGTTCAGTAGTCTCGGCATGCCGGCGTGCCACCAACTAGGGGCTTTGCGTTAAGAGGTTAAGGAAGGGGTAATAAAAAGAAATGACTCGACTCCTAAGGGAGAATATCCCATCCCATCACATAGTAAATGTCTCAACAGGAGAATGAAACTAAGGCGTAAGGACTGAGTAGAATTTTAGTGAAGATTGTAGTGTAGTCTGGAGAAAAGCAAAAGAAAAGCTGCCTCGTAACGAGGAAGGCAAAAAAGGCGTATTAAGGAAAATAAGGAATAAAGCTAAGTGACTAGTAGGACCGAAGTCTTACTATTAGTTAAAACAAAAAGCTATATTCAAGATCCTATACCTTTTTCCTTACCACACTTTTCTCTAAGAGAGCTTTTCACTGTTACTGGCTTTCGTGTAACATGAGTAGACACTAAAGCAAACAACAGACCTCACGTGAGCATATATAAGCTCTCTCAATAGCCACGTTTCCATTAAACTGTCAAGCGAATTTTAAGCGAACTTTTGAAATATCGCAAAAAAGAAAAAAAAAAGAAAATGCGAATTAAGAGTGTTTCCATTAACTGGTTTGGAGCGAATGAACCAAGCTACGCAAAGTGTGGTTACATCAGAAGTTGGCGGTATAGGCTACGTTACGCATGGCTATAAAAAGTTGTGTAAGTCGCTCTGGATAAGAGCGTCTACTAAAATGCATGTAATGAACAGAGTAGAAGAAGAGGTTGCAAACCGGAAACAAAACAAGTCTACGAGCGAAAAACTATAGCGAAAAATCGAGAGAGGTCTTCAGGAATTACGTTTTTTTCATGGATGAACCCGAGGAATAATTTGGTCTCCTCATCAGTCCACACGTACCTGTTGTTGCTACTACCAGCCATGTTTTTGCGCATTCTGGGAATACCCGGGAAAAGGCCGACAACGGAAACAGCTGATCAGTCATGTGACTTAAATGTTTGCTACGTCAGAACTTATTCGAAAAAACTGTTTCCATTTCTCATTTTGCGCATTAACTCTTTTTCGAAAAAAGCAACCACCTCAAGCGAGCGTAAAAACTTTTTTGCAAATTTGAGGTACTTTTTGCGCATTTTGCTGTTTCCATAAATAGCAAAATGGCAAAATGTGCATCAAAATACGTTTATGGAAACAGGGCTAATCAGGTGCAAACAATCAGTAGTAATCACAGGGAATCTCGGAGCGCCCTCAGGCGGTTCTGCAATTACCACACTCAGTTCCCTAAATAAGCACTCAGTTTCCTCAATAGGGATACTGAGTAGCCGATTAGCACCAAAAGGCGTTGATTAGCACAAACCACGATGCCGAGTCGCAAACGGACACCTATGTCTGTTATTGAGTGGTCTAAATGTGTTTCTGAGACAGAAAGTACATTGATATTTTCACTATTAATTAAAGTAATAATCTCGAAGATTTTCATTAAAACAAATGTCTGTTAAGTCACTATCTATCGCTGAATTAGGTAACACAATGGTGATTGAGCCTATTATTATATTAATAAATATTATTATAATACTAATAATTTATGATTAAAGAACTGGGTGTCTGTGGCGACATTCCCGGGAAAAAAAATTCACAAGCGGCACACAGTTAGTGACGCGCTTTCCATCACCGATCAGTGGTTGGTTCGCCAGAGAGGGTAGGCGGAGCTAACGCAACAGGCTCACTCTTCAACTCACTTGTGTGTGAGCGGCGTATTGTTTTTTCCGGTGTCTGCTAGTGTTACAATAACAGAGAAAGTTATGGAACCCTAAAAAGTTTTTGTGTAACATGAGAGGTCGTATTATTTGTTGATGTAGATTTCATATTACATTTGATGACAATGTAATGTTACTAAATTACATAGCTATTTGCACAGCTAACGCTAGCTACCGGACCGTGTCAAGAAAGGCAACATTAGTTTAGACGATGTTGTGCACAGTAACCATCTCTCATATCAGGTAACGTTGCGTTAGCTAGCTAGCTAATGTAATTAACATAATCTAATATCAGCTAACAATTAGAAAAAACGCTAGCTAACGCTACCGACGGGTACCAACCTCGCAAACTGTCTCTCGAATGCAACGCTACTTTGTTGAAACTTTGCAATGTAGCTAACTAAAGGCCAGTTCTGATCAATGATTCGCAACGAGACTGGATGCAACTTGCAAAATTCCAAGACGTCTGATTGTAAACGTTCTAAAACTGCACTTGGCGATTTGACAAGGTGGGCCTTTTGAGACCCCATGGTTTCAGACCATAGACCATATAAAAGCTTCAGACGCCCTGCAACTAACCAGTTCACACCGCTGCAATTTTCTCTGCGACATTTTAAAACTGTCTCGTCTCATTGCGAATCATTAATCTGAACTAGCCTTAACGTTGCCGTATTTACATTGGCATCAATATATTTATATAATTTATAATGATCGGAATAAAGCGGTCTTTACACAGAGCATTAACCCCGGAGTATAGGTGGAGCAGAGTCTGATTTTTGTGTAAAGATGTCAAGCCGGAGAAAACTGAATATAAAAATGCAGCAGTATGGATTAGCGTTGTTATTATTTTATCACGCTTCCTTATATGTTCCTTCAGCCTTGATGCCCTTTTTTTTGATGAAATCTGCTTTGTTTTTGTTTTATTCTTCTTGTTCTGATTGCTAATTTAACACCCAGCTCCGCTTTCTCAAACAGTTTAGCTAGCAAAACCAGAAACACCAGGGGTAACATTTTGCAAGGCAGTTGTTATATCACGCAACAATCATTCACGAGAAAGACAATGTTTATTGTGCACGAGATACATAATTGCACGAGCCACAGCGAATCCTGCGGATTCTTCTCTGCAGTGTAAAGATGTTCATACCGGGCAAATAAAGAACGTCAGTGGAAATTGATCATCACTAATTCTACCCCAGGTCTGCTACAGCATTTTAATCCAGCTTGGCAGTGTAAATACAGCTTAAGTTAGCCTAATGTTATACAATGAATGAGTACATAACGTTACTTTTATAACAACAATTTTTCATTCAGTCAATAGTAAGTTTTATAGTTACCATGGCCAAGGTGCCAAATGACTGATGTCACTCAGGCGACACTGTTTGGAAGTTGGGAAGTGAGGTCCAAAAACACACCTGCAATTACCACTTCTCGCCATTGGTACCACCAAAGAGAACGAAACTGAGATCTTCGAGATTGTAACTTTAAGCTAGATATTTCGTCAACTTTATTTCTTGAACTCCAAACATTAATATTAGCTATTCTCAACCCTTTTTTCGGTGGTTCAGTACCATGCTTTTCCCAGTTCATATCAACCAATAATCCAACACAGTTTATGTCATTGATTGGGGGCCAATCAGCCACTTCTCCTTGGCCTCACAATTAGGTGGTCATAGCTGATGATAGAATAATCTCCTCTTGCTCTTGCCTCCTTCATTGCAGATAATAGCTCAGCTCTTTTCTTCCTCACGCGTTCAGAAAAGTCCTCACTGATGAAATCTGAGGTGTTCTTCAGGTTAGATCTTGCCCTGGCCAGGATTAGCTGTTTATCCTTAAAACACAACAGCTTGATCACCACTGATCTCTGCCTTTCACTGTCACCTCTGAACTTTCCATTCCTGTGAGCTCTCTCAATTTCCACAGAGGCATCCAGCTTCAGTTTAGTGGTAAATGGTTCTTGTACTTTGGACTCCGTTTCATCAGATTTATCCGGTCCAAGTCCATTAATCACAAGATTATTTCTCCTGCTTTGATTCTCTAGGTAATCCATCTGCTCATAGTCTCCCTTCGCAGCTTGTCCTGATTTCAGTTCATTAACCTGCTTGGATATGTCCTTAGACTCACTTTCACTTTTTTTTGTTGTGCCTTTTGGTGTTTCTTTAGATCATCAATGTCATTTTGAGAGTAATTCAGACTCACCTTGAGTTCTTGTAACTTACCCAACACTGAGTCCACACTTTTGTTGGCTGAGTCCAGGATTATTTGAGAAAAACTGTGAAATGCAGTCTCCTGCCTCTTCAACAGATCCTCATAAAAGCTCTTCTGCTGGTCCAGTAATTCCTTAAGAGTGTCCATTGTCACATACTCAGGATCGTCGTTCAGAGTTGCTTTGTTTGTATTTCTGTTGCGACCCGACATGATGTAGCAGTTCCAACTCTTTCCAAATCCTCCAACTCTTTGTGGAAATTAATGCAGCAGATTTTCTTATCAAGATGTACAAGTGTGGTTGTTGTTTGCAGGGCTCACCCAGCTATTGCTGTGGAGTTGGTCGAAACCAATCCTTCAAATATCTCTGATTATAGAATCCATCCACAATGTTTGACTATATGGTAGTAGGTCTATTTGAACACGCTACCAATGTCATGCAAAATGTTCATTAATTCCTTGCTAGAAATAAAGAAATATTCATTTCACATGTGTCAAACAAACAGTGTCAAAGCTTCAGTGGCCATCTTGAATCCAATGAGAGAGGTGGAGGTATGCACTGGAGAGAAGAGGAATGAAAGTCAGTAGGAGCAAGATGGAATACATGTACGTGAATGAGAGGGAGGACAGCGGAATGGTGAGGATGCAAGGAGTAGAGGTGGCGAAGGTGGATGAGTTTAAATACTTGGGGTCAACTGTTCAAAGTAACAGGGAGTGCGGAAGAGAGGTAAAGAAGAGAGTGCAGGCAGGGGGGAGTGGGTGGAGAAGAGTGTCAGGAGTGATTTGCGACAGAAGGGTATCGGCAAGAGTGAAAGTGAAGGTTTACAGGAGGGTAGTGAGACCAGCTATGTTGTATGGTTTGGAGACGGTGGCACTGACGATAAGACAGGAGACGGAGCTGGAGGTGGCAGAGTTGAAGATGCAAAGATTTTTGTTGGGAGTGACAAGCATGGACAGGATTAGGAATGAGTATATTAGAGGGACAGCTCAGGTTAGACGGTTTGGAGACAAAGTGAGAGAGGCAAGATTGAGACGGTTTACACATTTGCGGATGAGAGATGCTGGGTATATTGGGAGAAGGATGCTGCTGCCAGGCAGGAGGAAAAGAGGAAGGTCAAAGAGGAGGTTTATGGATATGGTGAGGGCAGACATGCAGGTGGTTGGTGCGACAGAGGAAGATGCAGAGGACAGGAAGAGATAGAAACGGATGATCCGCTGTGGCGACCCCTAATGGGAACAGCCGAAAGAAGAAGACGACGACATCATTTTGCCCATTCATACGTTCAAGTTACCAGTACATTCATTTACTAAGCCTGAATGTAGCTGTATGAGCTATGAAGCTAGCTAACAAGGCTCTGTAGCTAGCTGCTAAATTGCAGGTGATAAAACCATGTTAAATTTGGCTCAATTCATATCGCGGAAACGTTGTACTTGTGTGTACTGTTCACAGTGAATACACTGTGAAGATTCAGTTGCGCTTCTGTTTGTAAGATTGGCAGTACACCAGTTATAGTTCCGGTCAACTCCAGTGTATTGCTGCACTGCCAGCGTCATCTTTGCACTAGGGCTACCATAGGCCTACAGGTCTTTCTACAGTTCATTAGCTTTAGCTAACTACTTAACTTACCGTGCTTTTGCCCAGTGGTTCTCAAACTTGGTCCTGGGGGCCCCAATGTATGCTGGTTTTCTTTCCAACCACAACTGCAACACTAGAATATTAACAAGCTGTTAAGTTTTCTTTATTAGGTACTTTCATGTTTTAGAGTAGGGGTCCCCAATCCAGAAAGGGGCAGTGTGGGTGTCTGCTTTTGTTTCAACCAAGCAGTAACAAACCAGATCAGTGATTCTGCCAGATCAACCACTAGAGTCTTTGCTAAGCACCTTGATGAATAGAATTGAAGAATTCTGGGATTGCAATTGTGGTTGTAACAAAGAACAGCATATACAGGGGCCCCCAAGACTGAGTTTGAGAGCCACTGCTTTAGCCAGCAATACCATACAGGCCTTTCAACAGTTCACTTGCTTTAGCTAACCACTTAGCTGACAATGCTTTAGCCAGAAGGCTAATAATGGTAACGCTGTCCAAACCAGATCCTGTGTGAATAACCACATAGTTACGCATGCTTAGCGTTGTTTCCAATAAGATGTTGATACATACACGTGACACCAGTTCCAGAAGCAGAAGGCAACCATTATTGCAGCGGGTAAAAGGTTATGCAGTAAGGGAGAGGGGTGGAAATCTAGCTTGGTTGAGAGATGTTTTGACATAAACGGACTAGGTTAACTCCAATTTAACTCAGGTTTTACCTGGATTGGCTATGTTCTAGTCAGCTAGAAAACTTTCACTTTTCAGCCAAATGTAGCCGGGTTTTCACTGAACATCTAGACCATCCTTGCAAACCTTGTGTGTTTATGTCAAAATGTCTCAACCTGGATTTCCACCCCTGTACATGTCTAGATTCAGGCTTGTGCCCAGTAGGTCACGTTTAATGTGTGACGACCCGGCTCAAGGACCGACACATGAAACGGACACCAGATTTACCATTTACCATTCCATTTACCATTTTAGTTGAAAGAATAGCAAGTGTTTATTGAAAAAAAGAACGTAACCAAACCGAAACAAAACTAACTATATTAGTGTCAGTAATCAGTGTGTATGGAGGTGTTGAGTGCGTGTAGTGTTGGGTGTGCTACGTAAAGCATAAAAATGTTTAAGTGAAAGAGTGCAGCAGTATCTGTGGCAGACAGGCTTCCAGCGGGTGGAGAGAGAGAGTGAGAGCCCATCATCATTGTCCTCTTAAGGACTGCGAACAGCTGCGTGCAGTCAGGACTGCCACTCCCGACAGCACGCAGCACCCTGGCCAATGAGGGCAAAGACAAAGACAGGTGAAAACAAGAGGGGAGGGGCGCATGCAAGACGTGACAAATGTTATGAATCCACATTTTTCTTCTCATTAGCTCGGTATTTTTGCACGGAATGACATAAAACTTAAATTCTGTGTTCTTGGCTTTGTTGTTTGTACAGCCCACCACAGAACTTTATGGCATTTTTATAATCTTGTAAATCTTCTGACTGCTAATTCTATACTGTATGGAGCGCAACAAACTGATTCTGTCATCACTATCTATAATCATAGCTGACCCTGCCCCTTCCATGTTGATTGATTGGCTGAGTTGTTCTTAAATAAATATGCGTTGAAATAAATATGCATGCAAGTAAACATGCATGGAAATGAATAATTTGCAATGTGTCCTTCAGAAATAAAAATGAAATAATAAATATATTATATCTTTATCACCTGTTTCATTGCCTATTTCATAAGCAATTCATATCATTGGCTATTTATTCATTTTGTTATCAATTAATTTAATTTAGTCCCATTTGGTCTTCCATACGTCAGCTATCCAATGCACTGTAAGCTATGTTTTAATAACCCATGATGCTATAGGTAACATGTCATCCATCTGTTACACTAAGGGCTATGTTTATGGTTGTTGAGGTAGGCAGGGAAACACACTGTTTACTAGTGCCATTTTCACCAGCTCTGACAATAAATAACCAATTTACACTTTGCTGAATCAAGTCAACTGCAGCAATAAAAAGTTGATGCTACTTTTTCTTGACTTCCTGTGTGGGTGACCTTTACCCTGTCTTGTCATGGGAGAGTGATAAATGCTTTTCCCCTTTCCTTTTTTTCATTAACCCTTTCATGGGTCTTGCTTGTGTATGCCTTCATCTTGCTGTCTGTCACTATTTGAGATTTTGTAATGCCCGGTCATGTTCAAAGGCCCTTTTTTTTTTTTTTTTTAAATGCTGTTTTGTGCTTTGGAACGGACGGTGTGTGTGTGTGTGTGTGTGTGTGTGTGTCCCAGTTGGCCAGAGGAGTTTCATTTGGGTCATGAGACATGGCAGCAATGCTGGCTGGAACCCTACCTACCTCACTAATGCTATGGGTAGTTACCACAGTTACAGTTAGCACCAGCATGGCCAGGATCCCATGCCACACCACATCACCCTGAAAACCAGAACTTCAGTAAAACACAATTCTGGGAACACTCTCCCAGTTTCATTTCTCTCTCCCAGTTTTTCAGTTTCAGACACCGACTGTGTGTGTGTGTGTGTGTGTGTGTGTGCGTGCGTGTACGTGTGTCTGTGAGCCTGGGACAGCCCCCGCCTACTTACAGGACATGATTCAATTCTATACACCTGCTTGACCACTCCGCTCTGCAGCAGCAGGGCGCCTGGCACCCCCTGCCACCCAGATAAAGGGTTCTTGCTCATCCCTACTACAAAGCTTCTCCACCCTAGCTCCCCAGTGGTGGAACGATCTCCCTGGCCCTCTATGAACCACTCCCTCATTGCCCATCTTCCGCCGGGGTCTGAAGACGCATCGCTTCAAACTATACCTGGACTAACTCAATATCGCCACTCTATGGAACATTTCTATCACTTACATTCCTCTCTTTCATGCTGCACATGTTAACTCCAGTGCCATTCATGTTACATGTACCTCCATCCAGCCCTTATTGTGCCTTGTATCATTGTCTTGATGTTGTACCTTGTAATGCCGAACTGCACTTAATGTGTTCATGGCTATGAATAACTGTATATAATGAGTATTATTCCTTATCGGGCCTGTGTTTGTAGTCGTTCCAGTAACCTTTGGTATGCACTTATTGTACTTCACTTTGCATATAAGCATCTGCTAAATAAATGTAATGTTGCTTTTTGACTGTCTACAGGTAGAACAGCTGTGTGTTGTGTGTCTGTGGTCTGTCCATGTTCTTATATATGTTTGTCTGTGCAGACGTGTGACACAGATGATACAGATGACGTGGAGCTTGCTGTGGACAATGCAGCCTTCATGGATGAGTTATTTTGCCAGGTAACCATGATTGTTCCATTTCTGCAATGTGTGTGTGGGTTGTGCCAGATCCTCCCTGTAACTCGGAGTATGTCTGTCACAGATTGAGGAGATCAGGACCACTGTTGATAAGATAGATGAGAATGTGGTGGAAGTGAAGAAGCTCTACTCCATCATCCTCTCTGCCCCCACATCAGACCAGGGTAAATACAGCTCACTACCTTCCTCATCCTGTTTGTATCTCTACTGCTTTCTCTTCCTGTCTGTATCTCCACTACTTCCTCTTCCTATTTGTATCTCCTTTGCTTCCTCTTCCTGTTTGTGTCTCTACTGCTTCCTATTCCTCTATGTATACCCACTGCTTCCTCATCCTGTCTGTCACTGTCTTCCATTAAGCATACTTGCATACTTGTATGCGTTAGTACGCATAGCAAATATGGTCGCCATATTGTCAAAGCGCATTCCAAAGCACAGCATAACCTAAGCAGTGGTGGAATTCGGCCAGATCATCTCATGCTGCCCATAGAATGGAATAGTAAGATGTTCAAAGGTATTCTTGATGCTGTAACTGCATCATAATGTGTGTTCCAAATTTAACAAAATTGAAGTGTACTTGTGCTCTTGCATCCTATGAAGTACATTTTACCTATAAGATCTAGTTCTAGAAGATTGTACTATCTAGTATGCATGTAAACAGAACGCAAGTATGCATAATGCAGTTATGCAGAACCCAAGTATGCATAACAGAACACAGCCCATATCCACTGTACAAGAGGGATAGGCAACCCTCTGGGAATGACACTGGTTGTGTAGGTGACGATATGGAGATGTGTGACTCTGGTCAGAGAATCACTAGAGAGGATCGTCATTAAAGGCTTTACTTATTGATGTTGTGTGTTTGTGTGTTGAAAAAATAAGAACTATTACAATAATGATTTACATAGGGTTACTGTACATTAACGTCAATAATAAACAATCTCAGTATTACAAACTGGTAGCATATTAGATAGTAACATTAGTAATTAGCATTAATGTAAATGGTATTAACAGTACAAACAGTATTAACATTAAAGAAACGGTATTAACAGTATTAACATTAATGTGTAAACAATGAACTGGTTGCTTTATCAATAACATTAGTAATTAAATATATGTGTAGTGCTGCACATAATAGAGGTAGACAGGCATTGACAAATAATAGTTAGTGCTTTTGTAGCTTAATTATTGCTCACCAGCATCAGATAACGGATATTTGGAAACCCAAACGATTAACTGCCATTAAGAATTGCTAACCTAGCAACCAAAGCAGATAAATGGCGTATATGGTGGCAACTGGAGCTTGGTTAAAGCTAGCTGAATGACAGTGTAAAATAACTGAAGAAACGTTACTCTGAAATATGAGTAGGGGAACTACAATTACAAAGTAAACACACAGTAAAAATTACTTATGTTGTATTCATTAACAACACAAATTGGAACTCTGTATCAGAAGCTCCGGTTATAGAATGGAGTGACGTCACAGTACTAACTGCAGCTCAGGCAGACATTCATACAACTTCCTTCCTCTTCCTGTTTATATCTCCAATGTTTCCTTTTCCTGTTTGTATCTCCACAGCTTCCTCTTTTTCTCTGAATGTACACAGATTCTCAACTATTTTGAAAGATCTGTTACTCAACCAGTGAAGCTGAACCAATCCATGCATCATATGAATATTCATTAAGAGAAAAATATCTGTGAGATGTTCTGTCCTGGGCTCTTTATGAATGTTCAAAAACTTATTTTACCATCTAGAGCCTCATAGATGAGGGAAAACAGGAGCTAATTATTTGGTTACTATAGAATATATTATTAGACTATATTATAGAATCTGTGGTGCCCATACAATATATCAAAGAACTGAAACTCTAGTCCTGGAAGGCCACAGTGCCTGAAGGAACTACTTTCTGGGGTTTTATTGATATTTGTAAAAATTGTCTGCAGGTTTAAGTCCAGTCTTGGAGACATACAGTGCCTACAGATTTAAATTCAGTCCTTGAGGACTGCTGCACCTGCGAGGTTAACTCCAGTACTGGAGGGCTGCAGTGTTTGTACATTTATCTCCAGTCCTGGAGGACTGCAATGTCTGTAGGTTTAACTCCAGTCCTGATGACACTGTGGTCCTCCAGGACTGGAGTTAAACCTGAAGACAGTGTGGCTATGCAGGACAGTGTGGCAGCAGTTTGAGATCCTGTACTATTCCATTACCTTTGACCTCTGACGTCAGAATCAGTTTCTCCTTTTCCTCCATTTCCTCTTCTGTTCTTGTTTGTTAGTTATTTTGTATAGACCACTGCTGTCCTATTTTTACTCTTCCACCTTTCTTGCTGTCCCTATATCTCATTCCTCTTACTTTTTCCTTGTCCAGAAACACAAGATAATTTGGAAGCCTTGACCCTCAACATCAAGAAACTGGCGAACAATGCTCGCAACAAACTCAAAAGTACGTCCCCAAACTGGCTGTATTTTTTTATATTGTTATTACAGATGTTATTACAGGTGTAAATTTGTGTTGCAGTTCTTTTAGTAGTAGCCTCGCGAGCCAGTCTCTTTTTTCACTTCGTTCAACAGAGCCTGGCCAATGCCTTGATGTTCTAGGCATAAACGAAGGAGGCAACCTTCCCGGGATGGTTGTATTTTCCCAACCAATCAGAGTGTTTTGGCCAGGCGTGGTCTGAAACGTGCACCGGAAAACATTACCGGAGGCAAACCTTTCCACAGACCCACATCAGTTCGCCACTATTTGGGGAAAATGATTGTATTGATTGTAACAGGCAAACAATCAAACCATTGCTTCTTCTGGCCATTTTTCTGGGTATTTATTTGATAGCAGACTGCATACCGTAGGCCACCCTTGAAAAATTTAACTTTTGCCAAATCCTGTAGGAAAGCAAGTGAGTACATCTCCATTGGATAACAGCGAACCCAAACATACTCGCTGAAGGTACTTCAACGAAGTCACGCCATGTATTTGGCAAGTCTTTGATATAACAGAATTAAAATCTTCTCCGAATTTGTCCATAATTCTGTTTTTAGCAGATAATTTGGGTTAGCTCAATAGCTTTGTCCGTTTCGCTGGTATGTTTCAGTCGGGACTTAGATTGCAGCACATACGGAACAGAGAGACTGTCGGGGGGGGGGAGAACCGGCACACTGAGACAGACAGTTTGATTAACCAATAGGGAAGCTGCCGCTGAGGGTCCTCCCTTTTGCCCCAGAAAGTCCATGCGTTCGTCCAGACTATGTTAGCATTGGATTTAGTGTAATAGTAGTATTGATGGGTGAATGTGGACTTTTTTGACAGGTATCGAGCGAAATTTGGAGACGACTGAGGAGAAAGTATCAGCTGACATGCGAATACGTAAATCTCAGGTAATTCCAGAATAATGGTTAAACCTGCTCTGATGGTGACAAACCTATGGAGATAGGGATAATTCTGTGCAGCCAGGGATAATGTCGCGCAGACAGGGATAATCCTGCGCAGATAGTGATAATTGACTGATCTCAAGCCCTGCCTTATTTTCTTGGCCCTCTAATCACAGTTTTGCAGCCATTGCTATCTGCCATAACCTCAGTCAAGTTTTCAGGACTTCAGCAGCCACGCCATTGTTTCCTGTAGACAGATTTAGTATTTAAATCCATCAAACATGGTTAAAAGATGCGCCTGGGGGACTTGTAAAAGCCACACCTGTTACCCCTACAGCTGATTGGCCTTCTTTTTGCAATGTGAGCAATAAAATTTGACTTCAGTTTTTCTTTTTGTTTTGCCATTCTCTGTCATTTCTTCAAGTTATTTCACTATATTGACAAGCAAGGATTACGTTAAAATATGTTTATTTTTCAGTTAATCCTTATTATTGTTATTTAACTTGTTATAATAACGGAATAATTTAATTCAGTTATTATAACAAAAAGACGACAAACACACTGGCCCTTTCTGGATAAGATTGGGATACAATTTTGGGATTGCAACTGTAGTTTGGACAAAAACTGGCGATTTAATTAATAATTCTAATTTATTAATTAAATCTCCGAATTCATTTATAGGTCAGTTTACAACAGTGGTTCTCAAACTCAGTCCTGGGGGACCGCTGTTTATGCTGGTTTTCGTCCCAACTACAGTCCCAACGAACCGGAGCACTGTACGGCCAGCAGAGGGAAAAATGAGAGTCGATGTGGAGAACGAGCAAATGATCAACCACAAAATCCAATCAGCAAACAAAGCAGAGCGGTTAGGCAAGATTCGGAATAGAATACAAGGTCAGAAACACAAAATCATGGGGAAAACAAACTAGAAGGGCTAAGGAAAGAGTCAGAGTCGAAGGGAACGAGTCAGTGGTCGTACTCTAGATCTAATCAGCAAACAAACCAGAAGGGCGAGGTGGGAATCGGAAGCAAACAAAAATAGGGTCAGATACACAAGTCAAATTATGCAATCACTTTACAAAACACACCAAGCACAAGTTCGAAGAGCTAGTCTCCTCTGGTAGGTGTGAAAACGGTGGCTTTTTCAAGCAGAGTAACCAGACCGAAACAGCCAATCAGATGACAAACCGGAAAAATGAAACACACACAACAGAGACAAATGTAAAAACAAACTTACGACAGAGGTTGTGACAAAGGCCATAATCTAAACAATAGATATCTGACAATATATCTTTCTTTAGCATACTGAAGGCCATGCTGTTGGCTTCTAGCTAATACGTTACCTGATCTCCAAAACTGTTTCTTGTGTTGCTGGCTAAACTGAATGACTCTGGCCATTTTTCTAAAAGTTTGATCGATATAGCAACAGCTACCAAGCATGGGCAGGGCATGGAATCAGTCATTGAGCCCTGAACTCTGCTGTTACACGCTTGCCACTCTCTGTTGCGCAGCATGCTGTTCTGTCCAGGAAGTTTGTGGACGTGATGACCAAGTACAATGAGGCACAGGTGGACTTCAGGGAGAGGAGTAAAAGCCGCATCCAGAGACAGTTGGAAATCAGTAAATTATGCTCCTGCTATACCACAAACTACTGCACTATACCCCACTCTCAGTGCTAGTATACTCCTAACTGTACCATCCTAAACCTCTCTCTGTAATACTATACCCCTCCCTCTGTGCTGCTATACCCTTCTCTGAGCTACTATAGCCCAAAGTGTAATGTGATATACCCTGCTCCGTGCAGCTATACCACAAACTCTACTGTGCTAAAATGCTCTTGTGCTATACCCCTCTTTCTGAGCTACTGTAGCTCAAACTCTACTGTGCCATAACCCCCTCTGAGCCATTATAGCCCAAACTGTACTGTGCTGTACCCATCTATCTGTCTACTATACCCCACTCTGCTGTGCTATACTCCTCTCTCTGTACTACCATACCCTAACTCTGTAGTGCTAAACCACTCTGTCATTCTATATTCATCTTTCTGTGCTACTATACTCGACTGTGCTATACCCCCTCTGTGCTATTGTACCCCTAACTCTGTGTCGTTAAACCCTTCTCTGTGACCTACTATACCCCTAACTCTGGTTCTATATCCCTCTCTCTGCACTGCTATGTCACTCAAATATAGCCACTTTGTAATGGCTGTATATAATGGCAGACAAAGCTGCTGATGTGTTATTGTGTAATATCAGTGGGTAAAGCCACCATTGTGTAATTGTGTAATATCAGTGGGTAAAGTAACCATTGTGTAATTGTGCAATTGCAGCAGATAATGCCCCCATTGTGTAATTGTGTCATTGCAGCGGGTAAAGTCACCACTGATGAGGAGCTGGAGGAGATGCTGGAGAGCGGGAATGCTGCAGTCTTTACTGCTGGGGTAAAATGCACTGTACAACACTGCTGTTCCCCTGTACGTGTGTGTACATGCACAGCACTATTAACCCTTTCCTACTTGCAGATTGTAGACTCGGGCATCTCCAAGCAGGCGCTGAATGAGATTGAGGCTCGGCACAAAGATATTGTATGGCTGGAGAGCAGCATTAAGGAGCTGCACGACATGTTCATGGACATCGCAATGCTAGTGGAGAACCAGGTACTTTCCCTCTGCTCTCTTCCGAGCAAATTCACTTGTCATGACAATATACACTTATGTCACCAATGCATCTGGAAAAAACATTTTAATGGAAATACAATTTTACATCAGAAAAGCAGTGGAAAACAGACAGCCCTTAATTCATAATTATAACACTGTTCCTGAGATTGAGTGGCAACATACTATACAGCAAACATCACACACTCTTTCCTCTGATTCTCTCTCTCTCTCTGATGTCTACTCAGGAGTGAGATTGTGTATTTCTCTTGTGTATCATGTGTAACATGCATATAACTGTGATGGCAGGAAAATTTAGTTTTTTATTTATATATATTTGTTAATTCCTGAATGCTTTCTGAGGAAGAATATGCTTCAAGGTAAGTGCCCTGTATTTACATTTTTGCTGATCTGTACCATGTTACATGTACTGTGTATTCACTGGTGTGTCAGAGTGTCTGTCTTGACTTTGGGTGTTTTGCATGTATGTCTGTTGTTCTGACATTCAGTGCACCTCACCTTGTGTGTCTGCTGTCATTTCAGGGTGACATAGTGGAAAATATAGAGTCGCAGGTGTCTAAAACTGTGGACCACATAGTGGTGGCCAAGACAGAGACCAAAAAGGCCATCAGGTACCAGAGCAAGGCACGCAAGGTAATGCACTTGCATGTTAATGATTGTCTCATCTTTGCCACTTGACTTGTCCTCTTTTCTCTTTCTTTTCCTTTTCTCTTTATTTCTCTATCCCAGCCTGTCTATTTGGCATTTCTCTGGCCCCACCACCTCCTGTCAGGGCGATATGATTCACAGGATTGAGAGCAATATGCACCCATTGGTGGGCTTCCTCGAAAGGGTAGTGGCTGACACTAAGTAAGCCGTCAAGTTTCAGGTTGAGGCTCGCCAGTTGAATGGCACTGAGAGCCCCACCCACCCCTCTTAACCATGCCCAACTCCCTCTGATCCCCACCCAACCTCAATAACTCTGCCTCAATTCTCACTCAGTCGCACCCAATGCCCTTAACCTTCTTAGAGTCACCCACCCGAACTCCCTCTTAGCCCCACTTAAACAGCACTGAAAGTCTGAAAGTTCTGTTACTGAGCATTTTCACTGGGACATATTGCCCCCCTGTGGCGATTTGGGACCACACTAGGTTTGTGGCTTTGCTGTGTGCACAGTTTAATATAGTGACCAATAAAGACCTGCTCCCCAACAGAGTGTATTATAATGGAGAAAGCATTTATGAGTGAATACACATAGATGTGGTAATTATGACTAGAGCCCGACCGATATATCGGTATGGCCGATATATCGGCCATTATTTGACTTTTTTGACGACATCTGGATCGGCAGTTATGCGGCCGATGTGCCCCGATATTTTAATAAGTATAATAAACAAAAAAACAATGATTATTTATCTGTACTTGTCTGTTCGAACGTTGTAATTGCTATTTACTAGAATTATCCAGTAGAGGGAGCTCTAATATAAGTGTGAACTGCAGCAGCTGACGCGCTACTTCTCTAATAAGACTTTTGTCACTCGTGCCTCATCCAATATTCTCCACTGCAAGACTTGTCTGCACAGATTTGATTGCCGAAATAAAGGTATGTATATTTAGTGAAAGTTTTTAATTAAATGCGTTTATACGACCACTATGTTTATCAATCCTCATTATCAAGCGAGCGAGCTAGCTAACATATTTGGTTCAATTTAGCAAGCTAGCTGGCTAGCAAGCCTTTATGAAGTGGCAGTGAGCACATAAGCAGCGTAGAGATCTACATTTCCAGAGGACATCGCTGTATTCTCAAATAAATAACCAGGTAAAATAAAATGGTGATTGAATGTATCACACATTTGTTTTTTTTATCTGAGATAATGATATTAGCTACTATATGATGCTGTGTAAATAGCCAACGCGTGATTGCAAGCGAGTGTGTCATCTAGTCACGCGTCATCGTAGCAAGCTAACCAGACAGTAAAAACGCAGAAAAAACACTTCTAACATGGATCATTTTAAGCCATGTTATCTAGCTTTGTCGTGATAACATGAGAGAAGGATTGCTGCTGGAGAAGTGAATCAACCAACAGTTAGCGCGGGTAACCTGCACGAAAGTGCATTGTAGTTTTTTTTCACGTAGGCTATTTCATCCAGTCAATTTAATTTCATCTAACGTTACACTTGATTCACTCTTCAGCTCCGCTAGATAATGTCTTACTCTTTGAGATCATGTTGTAGAAATAAAATAAGAAAATATAATTCATTTAACTTACTGAGAATATATAATAAGAAATAATGAGGCTGTGTCAATAGCTAATGCGTTATTGCGAGCGAGTGTGTCATCTAGTCACGCGTCAGAGCGCATTGTAGTTATTTTCACCGCCTAATTCTTATGGACAGGGAAGCTCGCTAGATAGTCTTACTCTTTGAGATCATGTAGTAGGAATAAAATAAGAAAATATAATGAATGTACTGAGAATACATACTAAGAAATAATAATAACAAATGAATAACAACAACAACAATATTCATAAAAATACATGTTTGAAACTGGAAAACTGATTTTTTAAAATAAATTTTTATAGATGGCTGGAAAAGAAAGGAGTAAAAGCAAGGTGTGGAGTTATTTTGATTTCACACACTTAAAGATGGTGTTAATATATATATTTAATTTAATATCATCTTTTACTTTTTTTATCTAAAAAGTTCTTTGTGTGTTTATTTTTATTTTTATTTGTTTGCTTATAAGTTAAATGTTCTTAAATATAGAAACTTTAATAAAATAATATAAGTTTTTCAAATTGATTTGAAAATGTTGCACTTTTTGACAAAATATTGGTCAAAACATCGGTAATCGGTGGGCTAGGACTCTCCAAAATCGGGATCGGCATCGGACCCAAAAATCTGGCATCGGTCGGGCTCTAATTATGACCACCATGCGCACTCTAGTCTCCTCTGTTTACTGTCTCCAGTGGACCCTCTCCTATCCATCCTTACCAGTAGCCCTCAATATTGACCCCTCCCATCTCCTAGCCACACACACACACACACACATACATGCTGCCTTCTCTCTCTCCTTTTTGTTTGTTTCTTTGTGTCCTGTGTTTCTTACTGAGAGCAGTGTGTCGAGTGTGTGTGCTGTGGTTATCAGATCTCCTGTTTCCTCTAGCCTTGAAGGCAGGCCTTGTCCTCTGTGCCCAGTGACTATCCTGTTGTGGTTCCCACAATGTGGTTGACTGTGTCTGGTTGTGGTTGTCTCCTACAGAAAGTGGTGATTATAGCGATTGCAGTTGTGGTGCTCCTCTCACTCTTGGCCCTCATAATTGGGCTGTCAGTGGGACTGAATCGGTGAGAGGAGAGGGGAGGATTTGAGTTAAACCATAGCAAAGGGTGAGTATAGTCTGAGTAGCTGCTGCTCCTCCTCTCTGATAGTGTGTATGGATGCGTTTTTATGTGTGCATACAGTGAGATTCATAATGTTTGGGACAGAGTCTTTTTTTTTTTTTTCTTGATTTGGCTTTGTACTTCACGTTTTACACTTACTACTGGTTCAGCATTTTAGGATCATTTTCTGTAGCCTACTTAAGTATACTTCATGTACTGAAAGCTGCAAAGAAGTTCAAGTATAACCCAAAGCATGTTTTCCTGAAGTGTATGAACCAAATACACTTTCTTATTTTAAGAAAGTATGCTATATTAGTGTGCTTATAAAACTTTTTACAGTCCACATTGTCAAAGTTCCCTTTAACCTAAAACAGTTCATTCAATTAGTAGGCTTATCATATGATATCACGAAAGACATCCCAGCACAAAATTAAGGGGAGAATCCATAGTTAGTACATAAGAAAACTGAAATGAGCCTCAGCCATGTTTTTGGGTTAAGTAATGGTGCCATCCTATTATCATGCATTTTCAATCATTTCTCAGTAATAAGATCTTTGCCTGCGCAGTCAGTATCATTAACCCACAAACATGGCTAAGGCTCACTTCAGCTTTCTTATGTACTAAGTATGGATTCTCCCCTGAATTTTATGATGCAGTGGTGCCGGGATGTCTCTCGTGATATCATATGATAGGCCAGTAGTTGAATAACCAGTTTTAGGTAAATAAATTGAGTGGGATCTTATGTACCTGAAGTTTTTTTTTTTTAAACCCCAGGTAGCCTAATACCTTTAGCCTGTAATACAAGTAAAATAGGCACTAATGTTGTAAGAAATATGGCAAAGGAGGAGAAGTAAGGTATAAATGTGCAAGGTCAAGTTTAACATTGTGGCAAAAATTATTATTCCCAGTGAGAAACAGCAAAGAAGCTTAAAATTTCCAGGTACAGTGTTCAGTACACTCAGAAGGTTCCAGCTAAAAGGCAGTAATGTTAACAGGAAAAGACCAGGAAGATCAAGAGGCCGAAGACAAGTATCTTGTGTTGTCTAGCAAGCTAAACTGTAAAAGTGCACCACACCTACAGATAGAACTCAGTGCAATTAGAGAGAAACTAGTTCCCCTGACTACAGTGAAAAGGCAACTACGATCTGCTGGTCTAAAAGGATGTGTACCTGTGAAAAAGCCCTTGTTATGTGCTGTTAACAAGAAAAAAATACTCCAGTGGGCCAGGCACCATCGACACTGGGCCAAAAAGATTGGGAAAAGCCAAATGTGCATCGTTTTAGACCAGCAGATTTTAGCTGCCATTTCCCTGTAGTCAGGGGAACTGGTTTCCAGCTGCATTGAGTTCTTGCTGTAGTTGTGGTGCAGTTCTACAATGGTTTCTTTTGCTCTTTTTTATCTTCCTGGTCTTCTCCGGCTAAAAATACTGCCCATCAACTAGACCCTTCTCAGTGTGTACCAGACCTGGGTCAAATACATATTTGTTTTGGATTCAAATACTGTTCTACACTTTACTGATCTTGTCTGGTGTATTGGAACCAATGAAATACTCTTCAATGAAAAAGTACAAACCCCACCTTCTGGTAATATTGGCAGGCTTAATTACACCAGGCAAGATCAATAGACCACAGAAAAGTATTTGAATCCAAAACAAGTATTTGACCCAGGTCTGGTGTGTACTGAACACTGCACCTGAAAATCATATGCTTCTTTGCAACTTTACAGAGAATAACCTCACAACAAAATGTTTACTCGGCCCCGCACATTTAAGCCTAACGGCACCTTTTTTGCCATATTTCTTGCAGCTTTAGTGCCTATTTCACTTCCACTATTGGGTAATGGTCAGTCAGTTTAACTACCCCTCATCTTCCCTCCCACCCCCATTTGCAAAATGATTGGACAGACTTCAAATAATTTGTTTAATTGTAATTAAAGCCAAAGTAAGCAATTTTGAGAAAAGTCATGTCTAAGATTATATTTAAGTATTGTGTTATTGCAGGTAGGAATAGAAGAGACAAATTGAATATATGCACACATATTAATTCTTCTCTACCTAAGGTTTAAAAAAATACACAGGTGGCCTAATACTGTATATGCTGAACATTATTAGCAAAGGCTAACAGTTGTCTCTAACGACCAATGCAAATATAACAATATCGAAAATATGGCATGTAAATAATTGAAATGTTACAAGCAGTAATGTGTATCCTGGCTGGATTTCATGCTTCCTCTTCCTCTTCTGACCAACGCCCCAGAAAAATTCCTTTAGCCATGCTGATGAGTTGGCAAAATTTGTAAAATCTTCCAAAAACTTAAGAGAAAATACAATTATGCCACGAGTGCTCGTATATTACTGTGTAATGCTACAGTTCACTGCAATGATGTTGCAACCATTCTTGTGTTTTGCACAGGAATATTGCACAGGTGGCAATTTAGTATAATGGGTAAGGAACTGGTCTTGTAACCTCAAGTTTACTTGTTTGATTCCTTGGTATGATGCTGCTCTTGAGCAAGGTGCTTAACCTGCACAGTTTCAGTATATATCCAACTGTATAAACGGATGCAAATAAATGCTATGTAAAAAATTTGTGTAAGTCCCTCTGGATAAGAACGTCTGCTGAATGCCTGTAATGTAATGATATCACTCCTGGGATTTTGGGGTATGGTCAATTTAAATGGTTGCCTCTGCTTTTTATTTGCATGTTTCTTTCTCAAACGGGTTGTTCACAACAGTAAAAGATCTCTGAATCTTGAAAGAGACGTATTTCAGAGGTGAGACCAAGTCATTGTTTTGCAAGTCACAAGTAAGTTTCAAGTCTTGGCATTCAAGTCCAAGGGAAGTCACGAGTCATTGGTGTTAAAGTCAAAGTTCGAGTTGCCAGTCATTTGTGATATTGTCAAGTAGAGTCTAAAGTCATAAAATTTGTGACTCAAGTCTAAGTCATGTGACTCGAGTCCACATCTGTGGCTAATGTTATTGATTGATTTCATAAGACAACATTAGGCTACCACTTCTT
This sequence comes from Anguilla anguilla, assembly GCF_013347855.1. Taxonomy (NCBI): domain Eukaryota; kingdom Metazoa; phylum Chordata; class Actinopteri; order Anguilliformes; family Anguillidae; genus Anguilla; species Anguilla anguilla. Next base: position 29,016,245 of record NC_049207.1, read on the forward strand.
GGGTGTAATCATCATGTTGCTAAACTGTGTCGAGAGCTCTTTGCAATGCCCTAAGCCCTAGATAACTAACTAGTGTTATCAACTTACCGTACTTTGTGCAGCCTCAAATGTTGCACAAAGTTGGAAGTTGTTGTGTCTCCATCTGTAATTTTCGACCCGCATGTTTTGTATATTGCAATCCATTTTTTGTTGACCACGGTGTAGTCTTTGTACGCGAATGTTATAATCTTCGGTAACATGTTTCGACATCTTTCTGAATTTGACCGTTGCTCTGCACTGCTCACAGAACTTTTTTTCTCCGCTCACGAAACTTGATTGGCTGCTGTCGGATTGGTTCAAAATAGATCTGTTATTATTTTTTAATTGTAGGTCTTGGAGAAAGTCTCAAGTCTTTCAAGTCAAAAGGCTCGAGTCCAAGTGAAGTCACAAGTCATTGGTGTTAAAGTCAAAGTCGAGTTGAAAGTCATTTGTGATATTGTCAAGTCGAGTCTAAAGTCATCAAATTTGTGACTCGAGTCCAAGCCATGTGACTCGAGTCCACATTGTGACATATTTACATGTGAAACCAATGGTAAGATTGTGTATTCATTCCATATTTAGTCACTGATGTTGGTAGTAGAATGGCGTGGTATAATTACTCAAAAATTCTTCTTAATTTCCTATTCATTCGGCAGTGTTTTTCACTGCTGTATCAGCATTCCTTCAGGCTATTGTTGGGTTTATCTTATTGGCACATTTCTGTGAACCGACTTACAGCACTATTGTCCAGTGTGTCATGATTAGGCGGTATAGTTGCAGATGAGACCGCGGGGTGGGGTGCATGTTAAATGGATGAACTACACAACAATCTTGGCACTTAAAAACACTGTATTTAGCGTAGTTGTCGTGTCTACTAATAAATCTAGAACACAGTTTATTATTTCATTCATAGCTAGGTTATTAGGAGCAGTTGGGGGCTTGTGCAAACGGGTTAACCACATGACAATTATTTGATTATAAATATAAAATTGTGGGAGTACACAGGTAAATCAAGAAGCAAAACATGACTTTGTCACAACCATTATGGAGCTCACTGTATGTGCATGTGCTTGCCTGTTTGTGAACACGTATATATGTGCATGCTTATTTTTGTGCACACATATATGCGCATGTGCATTAGCTTGGTGTTTTTTTTCCTGCAGAGCAGTGTGTGGTTCTGGGCTTGGTTTGCTGTGGTCTGAGGGTATTATAGTTGTGTTTCTGATGTGCCATGATGCTTCCTGACACTAACGGGCATGTTTTCTCTCCTGTAGAAAATGAGCATAGTGGGCGTGGCATGTGCCATTCTTGCTGTGGTTCTTCTCACCATCATTCTGTCCTAGGCTGTTTGGGAAGATGAGCAGCACCCCCCCTCCCCAACTCCTTACCTCTTAATTCCAACGACCCTCTGTCTGGCACAATCTGCCCATATCCATCAGCTGGAAAGAAGGACAGCGCCCCCTCATACAAGCCTATTGCATTGCCCTGAAATCTCCTTTTTTTCCTCAACCCAACTCTTCATCCAGCAATCAGAGAGCCAGCGTAAAGCCTGGAGAGGACAGACTCTGTAAACTGTGAAGAGATGAAACACACGCACAGACACACACACCTCTCATGAGCACCAGGTCATCATTCCACACATGGCTCAATAAAAAAGTTTTTTAGGGTGAGGAAACTAACGACTATCATGGTGACTCCTGTCATAGAAATGGACCAATCTAAGCAGGGATGTGTCCCCATTTTCGCTGAGGCAGCAGTCAGTCACATGAGCGTGTCCCCATTTCCAATGAGACAGAAGCCAATCATATGACTTTGCCCCCATTTCTAGTGAGACAGCAGGCAGTCACTTGACTGTGTCCCATTTCCACTGAGACAGCAGCCAATCATGACTGTGTCCCCATTTCTGCTGAGGCAGTGGCCAATTACACTACTGTGGCTGCTGTCTCAGTAGAAATGGGGACAATCATATGACTGAACAGAAGACTGCAGCTACTCAATGAGGGGAAAAAGGACTCTAATTTTAAATTGTGAACAATGAAAATCCCAGGATTCCAGGATAGTACAGCAGGATTCTGGGTGTGCACTACGTTTTTGATGGCTTACAAATTATATCTGTGATTTAATGACTGCCAAGGAATTCAATGAATGAATGAATGAACATACATATTTTATGTTTTGTGCATGTGGATTGTAGAACACCTGTTAGACATTGTTCAGACTTTCCAGTGTTCTCCAGTTCAAATGTATGTTTGTGTATCATATGTAATATGTGCAATAGAGCCGTGTAAATATTCAAAGAATGAATGTTTCCAGATTGTACAACTTGAAATCTAACTGTGCCTTATAAGTGAATATACACACATGTATATATTTATATGAGTGCACATACAGTATGAATGTGGGTGTATTTGACTGTTTCTGTTCTATATATGCTATAGCATCCACATGATTTCAGAAGACAATTATAAACTTTGCAATTATGAGATTACATGAATTTGTTCTTTGTGTAATACTTTGTCAGACTCTTTCACGGGATCTATTTGCAGTGTCTCACTCCAACCACCAGCCATATTTATGCAGTCGGTAAGCTAGTCAGTCAGTGAGATGGACATTGGCTGTGTCACGCCCTGCTTGCCTCTTTCAGCTAGGCCTGTGTTCACGTCTGTGTCTTTCCCACCTGTATGTGGCCTAGTCTTAGTGTATTAATGAGGTATGTGACACTAACACACACTCACACAATTGTTATCCATGTCGGCGCAAACGATATCCGGTTGAAGCAATCGGAAATCACCAAAGACAATTTCAAATCAGTGTGTGAATTGGCGAAACGGTTATTTCCTCTGGCCCCATTCCCTCTCGACGTGATGACGAAATCTACAGCAGATTGACATCACTAAATCCCTGGTTGTCTGTTTGGTGCCCTGCAAATGGTGTTGGCTTTAAAGACCACTGGAATACTTTCTGCGGGAGGCCTGGTCTTTTGAAAAGAGATGGTATTCACCCCTCGTGGGAGGGTGCAAATATTTTGCTACTTTGAAATCTGGCTTCAAATGCCGCACTTTTTTGAAGTGCTTGTACTCAGTTTTGCACATTCGGACCAAAAAGCAGTCCGTTTTATCCTTGCAATTGTATACAGGCCACCAGGGCCATACAGTGGCTTTTTATTTGAGTTTGCTGATTTCCTTTCCAGCCTGGTTGTTAATTCAGATAAAGTAGTACTTGTAGGGGACTTCAATATTCACATGGATAGTGAAGGAGATCCTCTCAGATCAGCATTCTTGTCTATCATTGAATCTATTAGCTTCGATCAACATATATATCAGTCCACACATTCTCATAACCATACTCTTGATCTGGTCTTAACGTATGATACAGAAATAGCAAATATAGCAGTTATGCCTAATAACCCTGTGCTATCTGACCATTATTTAATTACTTTCCAACTTTCACAAGTCTGTCATGTGTCACCAGATCCTTCATTCTACCTTAGCCGTAAGCTTTCCTCCAGGACTGCAAATGCTTTTATTAATGAGCTCCCAGGCTCATTTGTGCACTGTGGGGATTTTCTTGGCTCCCGCCCAAACGCATACAAAAATGCAATCATTAGCTCAATTGATCAGCTGACAGACAACATTAATTACGTACTTTCAAGAACCCTGGATACTATCGCACCTCTTAAGAAGAGGAAAGTCCGCTATAAGAAATTAGCACCCTGGTACAATGACCATACTCGTGCTCTCAAACAACAACAACAACTTGAGCACAAATAGCGTTCTACTAAATTGCAGGTATTCCTCCAGGACTGGAAAGACAGTCTACTAACTTATAAACATGCCCTCTCCACAGCACGTTCCTCATACTTCTCTACTTTAATAGATGAACATAGAAACAATCCTAGGCACCTGTTTAACACTGTTGCCAGACTGACCAAGAATCAAGTTGATCCATGTGTCTCAACATCATTTAGTAGCAATGACTTTATGAATTTCTTTGATGACAAAATTATAAAAATCAGGGACAAGATTCAAAGTTCTCCTTCTTCAGAAAGACGGGCGGCCTATCTGAACTCTTTTGCTCCAATAGACCTCACGGAGTTTAATGCCATAGTTAATTCCTCAAAATCTTCTACTTGTCTTCTAGACCCTATCCCTTCGAAGCTTTTCAAGGAGCTACTACCAGTGATTGGAACACCAATGTTACATATTGTCAATGCGTCTTTAGCATTTGGACACATACCAAAGACTCTTAAACTTGCAGTCATCAAACCCCTTCTTAAGAAGCCAAACTTGGATGTGAATGACCTGTCTAACTACAGGCCTATCTCGAACCTCCCGTTACTTTCTAAAATACTAGAAAAGGTCATTTCAAAACAACTTGGTTCATTTTTGCACTCCAATCATATATTGGAAGTTTTTCAATCTGGTTTTAGACCCTCTCACAGCACTGAAACAGCCCTGGTCAAAGTACTCAATGACCTACTCCTCGCTTTAGACAATGGCTGCATCTCTGTACTTGTGCTTTTAGAATTAAGTGCAGCATTTGACACATCCTTCTGGATGGACTTAAAAATCTTGTAGGCCTCCGTGGACAGGCACTCTCTTGGTTCATATCATAACTATCAGACCGATATCAATTTGTGCATTTTAATAATGATTCCTCTTATAAATCCAGGGTTAGATATGGAGTACCACAAGGATCTGTGCTTGGGCCTTTACTCTTCTCTCTTTATATGCTCCCCCTGGGACAAGTTATTCGCAAACATGGCATTAATTTCCATTGCTATGCAGATGACACCCAGTTGTATCTATCAGTTAAACCTGATGAAGTTGTCCAGCTGTCAAAGATCAAAGCCTGTCTTATAGACATAAAGGAATGGATGACCCAAAACTTTCTCTTGCTAAACTTCGATAAGACTGAGATATAATGGTAGTGGGGCCCAAGTCCCTGAGATGCAAACTATCTGACTATATGCTTAACATTGATGAAATCTCCATTACTTCAAGTGCTGTAATCAAAGATCTTGGTGTTACCTTTGATCCAGATCTTGCATTTGATATACATATTAAAAACATCTCTAGGGTTGCTTTTTATCACTTGAGAAATATCTCAAAAATTCGGAAAATACTGTCCTTACATGATGCAGAAAATCTAGTTCATGCTTTTGTTACTTCAAGATTAGATTACTGCAATGCTCTTTTGCCTGGATGTGCAAATTCCTCTCTAAAAGGGCTCCAGCTAATTCAAAATGCAGCAGCTTGTATTCTCACAAGAACAAGGAGATTCAAGTACATCAGCCCAGTGTTAGCATCGCTTCACTGGTTGCCAGTTAAATTCCGAATAGACTATAAGATACTACTTCTTACCTTTAAAGCCTTCCATGGGCTTGCCCTTTTGTACTTAAATGATTTAATTCTTCCTTATATTCCCTCACAAACACTCCGTTCGCAGGGTGCAGGCCTCCTTGTTATTCCTAGAATAGCTAAAAGTACCGTAGGTGATAGAGCCTTCTCCAATCGTCCTCCCCTCCTGTGGAACAAGTTGCCTGCCCATGTTCGGGGCGCAGACACTATCACCTCATTTAAAGCTAGGCTCAAAACATCTTTAATCTCTCCTATATTTGAGGGGCAGGAGTGGGTGGCGGGCATAGCCATAGAGTCTCTGGTGGACTGAGCGGTTAGTGCTGTCACTGGATCATCATTGGTAGTGCTGTGTTAAGCTGAACCGATCATGGTCTGGTGATGACTGTCTCAAGCCTGCCCTCATGGCTGCGTTGGCCCCTGCCTCTGTTTCCCTTAGCTATGCTGCTTGTGGAGGAAAACCTCTTCTTAGGTTCGGTGGGTGAGTCGGCGATGTAAGAATAAAGACTAGAAATTATGATTTCTTCTAATAACCTTTTTATTCTCTTCAATCAATAATTATTTTCATGTACGTAGGCCTACGGGAGGTCTCCAGTACCATAAAGACACACAGAGAGCTTCTTCGCATTATGTTTTACATCCTTTTTATACAACCAGATCTCCTCCTACCCTGATGTATCTTCCCTTTAAAATAACCAATCCCAGCCTAGGTCAAACTTATGTTTCACCAGTTAGTTTAAGAATAATTATTATATAATCTTCAATTTTAATCAATGACAGATATTTCACTACACACACTTACAGAGGAATGTATATGCATTACTTGAATAACAAGTATTTGTCCTCATGATTAACAACTGTTCAATCTTCCAGTTCCAAAGTACATGCACTTTAAATGCATTCACTACATGCTGTAATCCAAATGAAATATTTACTCATATACACACCACCATGTTCTAAAGAAACTATGTTTATATCATTACCGTTGCTGTTATTACTTTGATTTTCATTCATTTATTTTAATAGAATATAATCTATACATTTACTAGATATAGCAAATCAGTTCTTTCTAGGTCAGTATCGTTTCTCTTCTCTTGCAACTCAAAGGTCTTCTGCACAAGACTGTTTCCCAACAGAAGTTACTTACAAAATTCCACTAAGTAAATGTTTACAATTTTTCCTCCTGCAACTGGGGTTCAAAGATTCTCTAGGTAGTATACATCAGTGTACAAGGAGGCCACTGTCTTTCCTTAGTTACAAATTCTTAGACATAACACAGAATACCTACTGTTCTTCAGTGATCATCCCATAATCACATACATTTAAATATATTCTTGATCAGTACAATCTTTAATAAGAAGAAATGTAAAAACATTAAAAGAATGAAAGAGAAGCATACTTCCACATGCTATAGCCTTATTCTGCCAGGGTTTTCCCTATTGCACACAGGCACCTCTGTCTCTTCTGCTCTGCTTGCTAATCTACCTTTTGAACCCCCTAACAACCCCCTTTTCCGCAGCTCTGGGCACCTGCCCGGACCTCTAGCCCAAGTTTGCTGATCACCCCCCCCGGCCCGGAGCTCCAGCCCTAGACCAGCTAGACCAGCTGGGCACCCCCGCCTCCTGCCACTACTGACTTTCCATAACAAACCGGTGCCTGCCCGTGGCAGATGGGTTCCCCCTCTGAGTCCGGTTCCGCTCAAGGTTTCTTCCTGCTATCAGTCAGGGAGTTTTTCCTTGCCACTGTTGCCCTAGGCTTACTCTTTGGGGGCCGGTTCTCTGTAAAGCCCAAAACAGCATACGGTCAATACACAGAAAGTCAAAACAGCATACGGTCAATACAGAAAAAGTCACATACAAAGGTGAGCAAACAAGTCACTCCTGGGTAACTAACAATATGGTCTTTTATAGGTGTGGGTCGATTCCTCATTCGCCGCCAGGCAGGTCCACAGAAGAGAATTGGAGAAAAAACAACGCTCACTTTCTCTGCCTCGCCAATTGCGGAGTGACCTGTAGCACAGACTTGAGAGAATAATGAGACGGAGAGAACAAAAACCTGGCACTTAACACTACACACACATCACACGCAGCAACCTGGGCATGTTCTACTGCAATTCCACCCAGACTAAGCTTCAGCATGCACATTGTACTGCCAGCTGTTGTGAACTGGGAGCTGTAGTTCCCATTTGAAATGTGGAAAAACTTTTAATCCAGTAGAATGGATGGAATCAACTGACACACAATGCTTCCTGACGTACAGTACAGTGGATGTAATTATTTATTTTAGTTAACCCCTTAAACCCAACTTAAAACCCAGGGCTTTTTGTAAACCCCCCACACCCTGTCTTAAATAAACCACACTATATCCAAAATTATATACAGACATAGTTCAAAGCTTGAAATAAAGAGCAAATCCCCTGATCCTATGGGAATCGTACTTCGTAAACAGATATGACATATATTCTGAAAAACTTTATTATTTAAAATCCTTTATTATTTTATTTGATGTACTTCTGATAATGGAAAAAACTGGTTTCTTTTTCCAATCATACCTTAGGATGTATACAACAACAGGATAAAAGTTTATAGTGGATTGAAGAAAGCAGTAAAATTTGACATACGTCCAAATGTCCCCAAAAAGCAAAAGTGTTAATGTTTTATTTTGAATTACCCAGAAGGGCAGTGTAATTAGTGAAATAAAGGTTTTCATGAGTCAGAGGGGGGCAGAGAGTATACAGATACAAAAGCAGAAGTGTTACTGTTATATTTTGAGTGACCAAGGTAGTGCAAGAAAGGGTTTCTAACCTCACTTTTCAAGCATGCAAAAATGTCACAGGCAGACGCACTACCTTGGGAGCTAACAGAAGAAGAAAGAGGGACACCAAAATGTGGCTGTTTTAAACAAGTGCACTGGTATATATGTTTTTTTGCGGGTGCATCCGATGTATTGATTGGTTGATGTACCTGAAATGTCCAATGGAGAGACATATTATTTGTGGGCTTGGAGCATTGATGATGTAATCTGGCAGGAAAGATAAGTAGAAAATGCAAAATCTGCTAAGTTTGGAGCTTTATTGTGTGGATCTGTGAAGGTGTTTGTGAATTCTGTCTGTTGAAATGGGGTCAGAAGGTACAGAATGGAATGTTTTTAAGGGCTGAGGGTCTGTGGTCATCACAGTTATTTCTGTAGGGAACCCTGAAAAGTGGCAAAGTCTCGGTGCTGTATAGGTATGGGGCATGCCACCCCGCCAAGGCATAACATGGTGAAATGGCATACCTGCCATCCCAATTATATCAATTACAGTTTTGCTTTGTAGAATACATCTTGCGATGCACCTGGATACATCATCAGTGATGTTATCCGGAGTTATAGGGTGTTTCGGGTCTTTCAAAAATCAGGCTCTTCAGCTCTTGTCTGAGCTGATGGATCTTGGTGGCTCTGCTGTCCATGGTGTATGGGGGCTTCGCTGCTTTCTTCTCCTCCAACCCGAATCTCTCGGGTGCTAGACTGACGATGATGGTGGTCATGGTCCGGAGGTGTCGGTCAACTTCCCCCTTGGTGGTTGCTTTCAAGATGGTGTCTGCATCTTCGTCAAACTGGAGCCACTACTTCTCCTAGCAAGCTTGGGGCCACTTGACCCGACGATGTTCTGATGGGCTGCGTGGGGCTGAGGCTTGCGGCACCTGGAGGTTCCGGGCACTGTGGGGTGACTCCAGGCCTGGCTCCTCCTGCATGTCACCAGGAGTAGTTCCTGAGAGCTGTGACACTAGAACAGTCTACACACACTTCATCTCGGCCTGGTGGATCTTCAGGCCATGTGAGTTCTTGCACACCTTGCATTTTGTACTCATAGTTGTATTTTCATTGCCATGTGTCGTCATCCTTTGGTCCGTCCGGATGGGGTGCTCATCCTCCCCCCTCTCGGGCACCCCTGGGGGTATCTGTCTTTCCACGAGTTTATCTGTAGCTTAATGTGGGTTCTCCATCTCAGAAGAAGAAGGGTCGGGCTACTAACCACATCTGCCCCAGTTGCCGTCTCTCCGAGCTGTCCGCTGTCTCTCCAGCTGTCACCACTCTATTCTTGGTAGTCATCCAGTCTGTTCCTGGTAGTTACTGGTTCAACCAGAAAGGAGATTTGTAGAATACATCTTGCGATGCACCTGGACACATCATCAGTGATGTTACCTGGAGTCCAGGTAGCAATCCGAGAAAGCTTTCAAATTGTCTGAAGAACTTTGACTTTGCTGGATCTTGTGGAAGAAAAACGTGACAAGGCCATTTATCATGTGGTTTCTACCATGTCTGCATGTTAAATTAATAAATAAGGCAGCCAAGGTTTTAATAGAAGCATTCAGCAACACTTGACAAGCTAGCAAGACTGAAATGCAGTCAAAAGTATGGTTAACTAGCTAACTACATTCATATTATGTTTCACAAGCTAGCTATTGATATGACTTACTGACTAGCCCCAGCCAGTTACAGTAGAATGATTGTACTGTAGCTAGCTAACTTTTCAGAACAATACAAACATATATAAACATATATATAAACTATATTGCTTACTACCTAGCTAGCAAGCCAGTGGAGCAAATGCCACTATAGCCACTCCACTCGCAGTTCCAGCCAGCAGGACTATCTCCGCAGTAACCAAAACTAGAAAGATAGTTTCAACTAGCTACTTAGCATGTGACAGTGCCGTTGTTTTGATCCAGCACTCAAACATTTCCTTAACTTTTTAATCATTACTCAGCTTACGTCAGCGAGTTAAGAACACCTCCAATTGAGAACCCATTGCTTGCTGGCAAGCTAGTGGAGCTAATGTCATTAGCCACCCCACTTGTAGTTTCCCGTAAGCACTTCTTCACGTCTTCACGGCTGCCTCTTGGCATACTGACAAAGCTGAAAAGATAGTTTTGCCTCGCGACTAGAATTGAAAGCATGGTTATTTTGTTCCAGCACACAAGCTTTTGCTGAACTTTTTTATTACTTTATTATTGTTTTCATCCATGTAGTGCAAAACAGAACATCCCATCGCCCAAAAAAACCCTGAAAATTGTTTTCTTGTCGTGCACAGAAAGCAAGTTTCTTTAATCAGCGTTTTTCTGTTTAAAAAACTTTATTATATTCACACGGTTGTCTGCACTGATATTACTCTTGTGTTGAATTGAGTCAGCCGCTGCTAATCAAAAGAAATTAATAAAATACCTTCACCTCTTAGCTAAATCATTTATATTAATTTAGTATTAGCCGAATATATGATATTATGATTTGGTTAAGATTGACTATTAATTTGTAATTTTAATAATAATTCATTTAATTATTAATTTAAATTGCCAATTTATAGTTTGTATACTTCATTTATGAGACTGATTATTATATGCTGCCACCACCTGTGAGGATATTGATGTATATTCTACATGTTGGTGCCCCACAATAGGAAGTAGTGGCATCTCCCCTACAATTGACTATTACTTCTCAAAAATTGCTTTTGCACCACATCTACCCGGCATTCACCGAACGTATACACTGCATTATCACATACCATCTGCACGTTCAGTTAACCGGCTGCAATATCGCCAGGCCATGTGGATTCAACCGGAGCTCAGCTGTGCTTACTGGCCTGTGTTCTTCTTTAAAACCATGAACACATTTGACCAACAAAATTCACACATTGAACAGCTATGTCATGGTAGCGCACTGCCAAACTTACTGACTGGAGTGCGCAAGGTTGAACAATCCCGCCTCACTCTCAAGCAGATCTTTTCATATTTTACACTAATGTTTTCTTACACTTATATTTGCTTTACCAAAAGTCACTCACGGCCAGCCATATGCACTTCATGACGCCAAATGTATTAATTTTCTTAAAAAGTTACACCAGCTGACCACTGTGCCATTTCTACCAACTATATTTCTTCACTTGGCTACTGTAGAAAACCTTCTTATCAGCAAACGCCACGTTTCTACATTCATGTTACCTCACCCTGTTCTCTATATACCCACATACAAACAATTACTATGTATGTACAGTCTACAACTCCCCATTAAAACATTACATTTAAAATCATGACTCAATCATAATTATAACTATTAGTAGTGAACATGACAAAAGTACACTTGTACTATAGGTCTCCTACTTAATATCACGCCTTATTTCACCAACTACTATAACAAAACATTCCTAATACTGACTGTTTTATCTCATAAAAAACACATTTTCAACGTACAAAAATGCCAAGTTACTCACACATACAAGACATACACAGTCTATAACTCATTCATTCAAACTGGCAACATCTAGGCCTGCCATTAAAAGTATTGATATAAAAATGACAGCAAGTTACTGTACTACAAACAATATAGGCTATCTTGCCTCACCGACATTAAATAAGCTGTATTCCAAAGCAATGCTACCCAATGTTTCCTCAATTGTTTCAAGTCACTTGGCCATGTGTGTATAATACAGTACATGGACAGGCCAAACATATGTGTGGATGGGTTTGTGAGAGTCATGATTGATTGAATAGGTGTCAATATGTCCAATTTATATTGGTATGCATGTATTTAGCTGCCCAGCCTTTCTGTTGCGTGAATGGTTGGATGTTTCTTGGTATAAATGTCTGTTCGTAAATGTGAATGTAACATGCTGCGAGGGAAATGCCCCCATGGGGATAAAGAAGTGTTTTATGTATGTACTTTACATGCAGTATTTATTGTAAGTAGCAAATATACAAGAACTTGTACATTTAGTAAAATGAAGTTGACAAGCAAGTATAAACATATATTCTAGAGGAATATGCTTCCTGTAGGTATTCACCAGCAGTTTTGTACATGAATATAAAGGCAATTAGAGGTATTTGACACTTTGATGTGACAAAATGTTTCAATGACATTGTAAAATGGTAAAACACAGGGCCAAGTGACTTATAAATGATATATATATATAAATGCATAAATGAATAAATAAATACATTATGGTATCGTGGGGACAAACGGACATCAGGTATCTCCCAATTTTCTCCTTTACTGAGGGTTTCCCAAATGACAAGTTGTTCTCAGATTTTATTGTTTCTTTTGGCCATTATTGCTTCCTTCATGGAATGGTGTTCTATATTTTTTCGAAACAGAGAGTATTAATACATTTCTTGTTCGAGTTTTTAATAGAAATATCTTTCCAAGAAGTATTATTTTATTATTTAATATAGGGCATTTTTCTTTCAAATCCCCTAAAACAATATTAACCACAGCAAGTTGGCATGCATGATGTTTAAGCCACCTTTGGACCTGTGTCCAAAAGATTGCAACGGTAGGGCAATACCAGAAAAGATCCTCACTTTCTTCCCCACAGAATCTGCAGAGCGGTGAGTTTTCAATGCTCCATATATTAAGCATTTTTCTAGTTGGTAAATTTTTATAAAATAGTTTAAATTGAAATATTCTAGTTGTAACATCAATTGCACAGTTATACATAACATTGAAAAACCTCTTCTAAGGTATAGGTGTATCAAAGTCTTCCTCCCAGTATATGTAAAATGTATATGGAATAGTAGTTAATACATTAGACTACAAAGAAAATTGTTTTATTTCTTTATTTATTTTGACTTTATTCAACCATTTATGAGACCTGATATAAGGTCTAAGAACCAGTTGTTTAGTATTTATAGTTTTCAGATCTTTTTTCTGTTTTGCAGGTATCGTGGCCAGCAGTTTATTGAAATTATGCTGTGTACAGATCTCCCCGTACATTCTACAGAAAGTTTCATAGCAGAGAAGTTTTCCCTGTGAATTAAGAACATCATTCACAAATAAAATTCCCTTATTTAAAAGAGGTAGCCATTGAAAGGGTTTTCCATTAATTAGGATGTTGGGGTTGAGCCATAAAATTTGTTTCTGGACTGTGTCTGCTATTTCTGTGGGATAGTATTAGAAGTGCAACCAGGCTTTAATAGCCTCCTTGAAAAAGGGGGAGATATTTGGTAGTAATTAATTGAACAACCATGCATAATGAGAAGGCTTAATTTGAATAAACGGAAATATTTTACATTTGAAGATTGGATGTATATTCGAAATTAGCTTGCCAGTTGTCCAGTTTTGATTACAATATATTTTCGGTATCCATGAAGCATTTAAAGAAAGATTCAGGGCTTCATTAATATTCATTAAATTTAGTCCTCCATCTTCATAAGAATTATATATATATACGCTCACCGGCCACTTCATTAGGTGACAGAAGTGGCACCCGGTGTGGTCTTCTGCTGCTGTAGCCCATCTGCTTCAGGGTTCGACGTGTTTTGCGTTCAGAGATGCTCTTCTGCATACCTTGGTTGTAACGAGTAGTTATTTGAGTTACTGTTGCCTTTCTATCAGCTCGAACCAGTCTGGCCATTCTCCTCTGACCTCTGCCATCAACAAGGCATTTTCGCCCAGAGAACTGCCGCTCACTGGATATGTTCTCTTTTTCGGACCATTCTCTGTAAATCCTAGGGATGGTTGTGCGTGAAAATCCCAATAGATCAGCAGTTTCAGAAATACTGAACAACCATGCCACGTTCAAAGTAATTTAAATCACCTTTCTTCCCCATTCTGATGCTTGATTTGAACTTCAGCAGATTGTCTTGACCATGTCTACATGCCTAAATGCATTGAGTTGCTGTCATGTGATTGGCCGATTAGATATTTGCAAGCAGATATTTGCGAGCAGTTGAACAGGTGTACCTATTGAAGTGGCCGGTGAGTATATGTTCTCTTATTTTATCAGGCTTGTTATTCCATATAAACTTAAATATTTTACGTTCATAACATTTTAGAAAGGCCTTATCCGGAGATGGAAGAGACATAAAAAGATGTATAAATTGAGATATAATTAATGTATTTATTAAAGTTACTTCGCCATAGAGTGACAAAGCCTTTCCTTTCCACAGTAATGTTTTATCGACTTAATCTTATTTCATAGTTTTCTTTCGCCAGATGATTAATATTTTTTGGGATATGAACTCCTAGGATACTTACAGGTCCATCAGTCCAGTTGATTGGAGCTGAACAAGGTAATTGAAAGTTAAAAAATTTTAAAGAGCCTATTCTTATTCTTTTAAAGAGACAATTCATAGTTTGGTTTCAAACCTGGTGAAATAGAGAATTCCTCCAAGTCTTTAATGAGGAAATCCAGTGCAAGTTGCTGAGGTTGTAAAGGAAAGGTCACATCATCAGCATATAGGGAGATTTTTGTTTCTAAGCCATATGTATGCAGGCCCTTTATACTGGAGTTTCTTCTAATTTGTATGGCCAACATTTTAATTGCTAAAATAAACAGATAAGGAGATAATGGGCAGCCTTGACGTACCCCTCTAGAAAGCTCTAAACTTTCAGAGAAATAACCATTATTTATTATTTTACTAATGGGTTTGTAATACAACAGTTTCACCCAATTTATAAAGGAATCACCAAAGTTAAAAAAAGGAGACATTTTTAAATGAAATCCCATCAAACTTTATCAAATGCCTTTTCAAAGTCAGCAATGAATAGAAGGCCTGGTTTTTTTTTCCATATCATGGTATTCAATTATTTCAAGAAGGTGGCGAATATTATCTCCAATGAAACGATTTTCAAGAAACCCAGTCTGATCATGATTTATTATCTCTCCAATAACTGCTTTTGCTGTAAGTGCTAGACAACTGGACAGGATTCGAGTATCACAGCACAGGAGTGTCAAGGGTCTCCAATTTTTTAGATATACTGGATTTCTGTTATTTCCATGTGCATCTTGTTTTAATAATACAATTAGACCCTCTTTCTGTGTTTCTGATAATTTACCTTGTTCAAATGAAAAATTAAAGGCTGCTAATAAGGGGATCTTAATTTTGTTAAACTTGGTTGGAATGCCATCCATCCCAGGAGATTTTCCTGAATGATTTGAATGAGTTAATAGCATCCAATAATTCATTTTCTGTGATTAATCCATCGCACAAATTTTGTTGCCTTTTTGATAACTTTTTATCATAATTTTCAGGGAAATAGTGCTTAATATCAAAATCACACTGTGGGATAGGGTCCTCTTCAAAGGAGAAAATATTTTTGAAAGAAGAGTCTCTCTTCTTCTATTATTTCCTTTGGTGATGTAAGTATTAACCGGCAGAGCTTTGTAGCTGTGTGAGATTTATTTTCAGATAATTCGTTTTGTTTAATGTAAGAAAGAATTTAGTACATTTTTCCCCTTTCTCCATTCATATGGCCCAAGTTCTATAAATAATACCACTAACTCTTTCATAAAACAGTAACTCTAGCTTGCCTTGCTTATCTTTTGCTAATTTAATAATTTCTAAGTTAAAATTCGGCATTGTATCAATCTGTTTATTTAATTAATTTAACTCCAGAATTAGTTCATTTTCCCATCGTAAATATTGTTTATAATTCCAAGATGCCATATTGAGCGCATGGCCTCTAAATACACATTTAAATGAATCCCACACAATATGAGGGTTAGCAGATCCTACATTATGCAAAAAATAGTCTTCAATAAATTCTTTTGTTTTTGTAACAAAACGGTCATCATTCAAAAGTGCCTGGTTGAACTTCCAATAACCCGGGCCTCTAGGATATTCAGAGGTTATCATATGTAGTGCTATTAAGACATGATCTGAACTGCGTCTGTGATTGCAGATTTTGATATTTTGGACAGAATTGAAAAAGAAATGAGGAAGCAGTCAATGCGACTTGCTTGCTTTCCTCTGCGCCAAGTATATCTGGTTAAGTCTGGGTTTTGCAACCTCCAAACATCTACAAGATCTATGGTTGTATTTAACACCGTATTATAGTCACCAACCAGTATCATTACAGTCAGTTAATTGTTGAACCATGCTGTGAATATTTTTTTTTTAAAGTGCATCATCTGAGTTTGGGGCATAGATATTTATCAGTCCTATGAGAAGGTTATCTAGAGTCAAGTCTAAAGTGATCCATCTTCCTAGGGAGTCTCTTTGAATGGAATGTAATATATATTGAACATTATTTTCAAATAAAATCAAAACTCCTTTTTGATTGCTTAAACCATGACTAAACCAATTACATAGGCCCATTCCATTCTGCTTCCCATTTTGATTCATCTTGCTTAGTCGAATGGGTTTCTTGCAAGCAAATTATATTGTATTTTCTTTTATCAAATTCAAATTTTCAAATTCAAATAAGCTTTATTGGCATGGTAAGGGTACACTTACATTGCCAAAGCATACACTGACGTGACAAACACAACAGATAGGCAGTACCAATTTAACTACAATAAACAGAACAAAATCCAGAAGACAGAAATAAAATTGTACATCTAGAAGATAACGCAGACAAAATGGCGATGAACTATGATAACTTTGCTTTTTGGTGTCAATGTTACTTGCTGTCCCTCAGTCTGTGGCAAGTGGCAATGTATTGTGCTACCAAATCCACACATTCCCTTCTCTCTCCCAAAAGGAATGGCAGCCTCTCTGTCTCTGAGAGCATCTAAAAATGTCGGCAGATTTCTTTCATTTTGAGGAAGAACAGCAACCTTGCCTCTCTGTATTTCTCACATTTCGTGAGGAAATGAAGCTCTGTCTCCACCTCTTCAATGTTACAAAGTAAGCACAACCTGTTCTCTCTGGGCAGCCAGGTCTGCCGGGGTCTACCTGTCTCAATAATCAGGTTGTGTTCATTGAGTCTATATCTTGTCAATACTTTTCTTGTTTTTAATTCTTTCACTGTGGTCAAGTAATCTGCCACAGTATACTCTCTTTTTAGGGCCTGATAGCACTCTAATGTGCTTTGTGTTCTTGTTTGTGCATCCCAATGGGTGATGTAATTAGGGGTCCAAGCAGCAAAAGCTGCTGGAACCCTATTGTATCTGTTAGGATTATTAGGGGTCCAAGCAGCGAAGCTGGTGGAACCCTATTGTATTTGTTAGGATTATTATTAGGTGTCCAAGCAGCGAAGCTGGTGGAACCCTATTGTATCTGTTAGGATTATTATTAGGGGTCCAAGCAGCGAAGCTGGTGGAACCCTATTGTATCTGTTAGGATTATGAGGGGTCCAAGCAGCGAAGCTGGTGGAATCCTATTGTATTTGTTAGGATTATTATTAGGGGTCCAATCAGCGAAGCTGGTGGAACCCTATTGTATCTGTTAGGATTATTAGGGGTCCAAGCAGCGAAGCTGATGGAACCCTATTGTATTTGTTAGAATTATTAGGGGTCCAAGCAGCGAAGCTGGTGGAACCCTATTGTATCTGTTAGGATTATTATTAGGGGTCCAAGCAGCAAAGCTGGTGGAACCCTATTGTATCTGTTAGGATTATTATTAGGGGTCCAAGCAGCGAAGCTGGTGGAACCCTGTTGTATCTGTTAGGATTATTATTCTTATTTTTCTCCGCTAAAAGTGTCTGAGGCTCAGCAACCATACGTCCTAGAGCAACCAAATTTGGCAGGAAGGTTCCTATGGCCCCCCACTACTTAGGCACTAAAGATCATCTATGTCGGCCAGATGGTGGCGCTATAACAAAGGGTTATGCGTTTAAGGCCATAACTCCGACACCATACTTAAATCAACACAAAACTTCATCGACCTGTGCATCTGAACGTGCTCTACAACTTTGCCCTTGGCCCCACTTATGTCCGCCATATTGTTTGCCCGCCATTTTGACCTTTTCGTTGGGGCGTGGCAGCTTTTCGTCTGAGGCTCAGCAACCATAAGTTGTACACCAACCAAATTTGGTGGGTGGGTTCCTATGGCCCCCCACTACTCAGGCACTACAAATCACCTATGTCGGCCAGATGGCGGCGCTATAACAAAAGGGTCCTGTTTAAAAGGACCTTTTTATTAGGTGGGGTGCGGAAGAGCTGGAGCTCCAAATCTAAGCGTTACGACATCTAGTAAACTTCTTTACGGCAAGCGACATCCATGGCGACGCAAGTAATCTGACACTGTAGGGTCTAGTTTTTCTCAGTGAGGGGAGGGTCTGAACGTCGGGGAAGCAATGCTATGCTACGAAAAGTTTGTTAGTAAAACCTTTTTGAGAGGATGAATAATTACTTTTCTTGAGCATGGATCCATTTGAAGACAGTATCGGGTGAGTTCGTTTAGTCTTTGAATCTGGCATTATGTTGAGAAATAGCTAAACCATTTTATTGATAGTATTTGAGTTTCTGTGCAAACGCGCGAAAACACGCTGGTATAATATAACAATGATGGTAATACATATGTAGTCCGCTTCGTTCCGTTGCTACCATAACATAACACTATCTTGTGTCTACAGCTGCAGTTTCTCGCTGCAATTACTAATATTGAATATAAACAAAAGACGCAATTTATGCTGTACTCTGCCAATGTCTAAATAAATAATATGGTACTCTGAGCGTAGGAAGCAGTTAGCATGGCTGGTGAGTTGATATTTCGTTTTTTGCTACTAAAAGTTAGTAAAAGCTTTGAGAGGCTGAATCATTACTTTTCTTTGGCATGGATCCATTTGAAGACAGTATCGGGTGAGTTCGTTTAGTCTTTGAATCTGTCATTATGCTGAGAAATAGTTAAACCATTTTATTGATAGGTTCAGAGTTTCTGTGCACACGCGCGAAAACACGCTGGTATAATGAAACAATGACGTTAGCCTAATGCATATATAGTCCGCTTCGTTCCGTTGCTACCATAACCTAACGACATACAGCTGCAGTTTCTCACTGCATTTACTAATATTGAATATAAACAAAAGACGCAATTTATGCTGTAAATCGTATCCTCAATTTAATCTCTAAATCGACTGTAAGTTTAGGGTTGTAACTAGGTAGTTGTTTCGTAGGTGACTTAACTCGTCTTAACTATTGCCGTAGGGTTTCTCACTGCATTTCTAATATTGAATATAAACAAAAGACGCAATTTCTGCTATAGTCTGCCAATGTCTAAATAAATAATACGGTCCATTTGAAGACAATATCGGGTGAGTTTGTTTAGTCTTTAAATCCGTCATTATGCTGAGAGAAATCGTATTCTCAATTTAATCTCTAAATTGACTGTAAACTTAGGGTTGTAACTAGGTAGTTGTTTCGTAGGTGACTTAGTCTTAACTCGTCTTAACTATTGCTTGAATTTTTTCATAGACTGTGTTGTTCTAGGCTGTTCTTGTTTGTGTTAGTGTTAATCAGTTTAACCTACAGGGTCCAAGTTGAACCATACGGTTGTTCCCTGCACTTAGAACGGTAGGCTGCTGCCCTCTAGGGTTTTCGACACACTTGTTCCTGGTTATGGTTATACATTTTGTTGTACGTCGCTCTGGATAAGAGCGTCTGCCAAATGCCTGTAATGTAATGTAATGTAATGCAATATTCCGTAGCAACAAGATAAACCCGACATTAGCCCTAAAATATGCCAATACAGCGGTGAAAACGCTGCTCATTGAATGACGAAATAAGCGAGACTAACTTAAAAAAAAAAATTATACCATGTCATTCTACAGTCAATATCTGGGACTAAACATTGAATAAATATACAATCTTACCATTGGTTTTACGCGTAGAGATGTCCCTTTTGCGAATGAGTGGCCATATATTGTCTTGGACAATCCGTTTGCAAAATATAGGCGCATTTGTCACGCCTGGCTCGGCTATCTTCAATAATAGCTGTGCGTCATACCACACCTGTTGCTTACGGAGTTGTCAACCAAGCCAAATTGGTTGACAACTCATTTATTTCGTAGGTGAGAGTATAAGCTTTCTAACGATGTATAACATGTCTGATTTTGCTTTTGGAATAGCGTTTTATAGGTCAGCGTAACCGAAAATTTTCTCATCTGACAATGTCTAAATAAATAAAACGGTAGGCTTCTTTGCGCGCAGCACGCAATTCGCGAGTTGATATTACGTCTTTCTTCCGTTTTTTCTCAATGTCCTATTTATTATTTGAAATTTGCATTCATGTGTTATTATTCTATCTGTCTCTGTGGCGCTCTGAAATGTGCATTCTCTGCTAAGCTGACCAATGGATTGGAATATGTGTCTGACGTAGTGTTGCACGGTATACCAAAACTTCAGCACTTTCTCGGTACTTAAAAAAAATTAAAAAAATTAAAAATAAACGGTTCGGTATTAGAATATTCCGATGTTCGGTAGTTTTGAGTCAAATGTAAAAGCCACAGAAAATTGTCTCCCGCATTACTGATTGAGAGGATGAAAAGTGTAATTTGTCAGAATCTTCGCTAGAACGCAGTAGCAACTAAGGTTGCCAAGTGAGGTGACTTGTGCTTGTGCACTCAGCTCTTTGATTCAGCGCAAGCTTTGACTCAGTTCACTTCAGTAGCAATAGGTGTTCCAATTTGGAAATATTTTATTATAGATAGATGCTGTATTGTTATTAAAATATATTGTTTTTAAATCAACCTGTTTTAAAGATTATTTAGTTTACAACTGTTTAATTTTTGAAATATATTTAACATGTTTTTCTATTGTTCAGTGTTGTAACACTATAGGCCTATGCATATTAATATGTTGAAGAGGCTTCAACTTAAAGGTTGTTAATAAACCATGAATTCGCAAATGAAGTCAACCCTTGTGGACATTACGTTTCTGATCTATTAAGGTCATTTCAGTATCGTTAGGTACCGAGTATCGCATCAGCATGTTTTAAATTTCAAGTTTTATTTCAGTATTGAGTACCCTGATACTAAACCTGGAATTAGTATCAAAGTCAAAATTTTGGTATCGTGACAACACTAGTGTCATAGTAAAGGCCTTTACGGGAAGCGGCCAGGACACATCCATGGTGACACAACTAAGTCATCAGACAGCATGTCTTAGCACAAATTTGGCCATAAATCATCAATATTTTACTACGTCAGACACATATTCCAATCCATTGTTCATCATGATATTCAGTAGATTTGTTGGGTGAAGGTATATGATCATGAGGACAAAGCCATATTAAAATCGCTCCATAGGGGGCACGATGGTGCCAATGCTTGGACCCCTCCCAACGCCTCTTGCAGCTTTAATTAGTGTGGTTGCCTTAGGCAAACACACTATTATTATTGCACATATTTATTAGTGTGGTTGCCTTAGGCAATCACACTACTATTATCCCACATATTATTATTAGTGTGGTTGCCTTAGGCAATCACACTACTATTATCCCACATATTATTAGTGTGGTTGCCTTAGGCAATCACACTACTATTATTGCACATATTATTATTATTATTAGTGTGGTTGCCTTAGGCAAACACACAATTATTATTGCACATATTATTTATTATTAGTGTGGTTGCCTTAGGCAATCACACTACTATTATCGCACATATTATTATTATTATTATTCCACCCATTTTTTGGACCGCTACTCCTCCCAGAGTTTTCGCACCACATACACGTGCCATATGTCAAATTGACCGGCTTCTTTGGGAATCGTGCTATTACTTTGTGGAAAGTTTCGCTGCACGGTATTTGAGAAATATGACTTTTTATGGCAATTTTTTTCCCATAGAGATGAATGGGGAAGGTGACGTCATACATATGCGAATGGTGAAGTTACAGCATTGGTTGGCTTAGCATCTACAGGAAATGTAGAATCCAGATGCGGTGCATATCTCTCTTTTGTCGTAATTACAGAAAACACACATTCGTAAACCTCAAATGCTTTATACCACAATTTAGATAAGACCTTGACGAAGACGTACATGCACGGATTGTGTTGTTCAAACAAGGTTTCCTGGCGACTTAGCCACCAGAAAGGATATAGCTGAATGTGGAAGTGAACGCGATAAAACGGTATTCCAAATGCAAAATTGCAAATGAAAACGCTGTCAGCTAGGTATATCAACAAAACATATGGCTTAGGCATACCCAGAAGTCCTCAATAATAATAGTATTTCACAAGATATTACGCAAATTCTTTGACGACGTTTCGTCAGGTCCAGCGTCTTTGAATGCTAGTGCTAACAAAGACTGCATGCATTGAATGCGGCAATTAAAAAACTTTCGGTTGACCTAAAAAAACGATATTCCAAAACCAAAATTAGACGTGCTGTTATACCTGGTTAGAAAGCTTACGCTCTCAGCTACTGAATAAACAAATTTTCAAACAAGGCAGACACAAAGTGCAACAACGCCGTCAACAAAACGTGTGCAGCAGCTTCAGGTCCGGTCTTACTCCAGAAAAAGACGTCAGCTTGTAATACCACACATACTGCATTGAGTGTTCTGTAACTTTGTAGTACAAACTGGCTTTATCTACACTTCATCGATCCAACAGGTGATAAAATAAGCTTTCTAACTATGTATAATATGTCACATTTTACTTTTGTAGTACCGTTTTATATTCCAGCGAGTTGGAAACTTTGGTCTCTCTATAACTGCATTGAGGCTAACAGCTAATAGACTATCCTCTGTCTATGAGTTGGTATCTAAGGTAACAGATTAAACTCTGAATTGCAGCCCACTTAAATGTTTTTAGTTGAATGGTAACAATGAGCTGAACTTAACGTAAAACCATCAATCAATCAAATTAATCTCCCTAGACCTGTCTTGCTTTTTAAAATGGTGCGGTCGCGCAGTGTAGATATAGGGTTTTTCCAAGACCCTCTGACCTGGCCAGCTAGCTTTGTGATTCGCCGTCACTCGTCACAGGATACCGTGAGTAAAAAAATTATCTCAAGTATTGATGAAGGGTTAATTTAGCTCTGAATACGTGTGTTGGAAATGAACTCGTTGCCGTGATGTTATATCATGTATACCATACTTTGTCTCTGCTCATGCTACAGAAACTGTTCGCTCCGTTCAGCACAAAGTCGACTTTGCGTTGGCGGGAACCACACTTCACAATTTCTGCAGGAATTGTCTAGTTAGTGTGGTTGCCTTAGGCAAGCACACTATTATTATTAGTGTGGTTGCCTTAGGGCAACTACACTATTATTATTGCACATATTTATTATTAGTGTGATTGCCTTAGGCAAGCACACTACTATTATTGCACATATTATTATTAGTGTGGTTGCCTTAGGCAAACACACTATTATTATTGCACATATTATTTATTTATTATTATTCCGCCCATTTTTTGGACCGCTACTCCTCCCAGAGTTTTCGCACCACATACATGTGCAATATGTCAAATCGAGCGGCTTGATCGGGAATGGTGTGCTATTACTTTCTGGAACACCATAACAACTGCCTAGCAACACCCTAGCAACCACCTGGAACACCATAGCAACGACCTAGCAACACCCTAGCAACCACCTGGAACACCATAACAACAGTCTAGCAACACCCTAGCAACCGCCTATAACGCCACAGCAACCACCTAGCAAGATCCTAGCAACCACTTAGAATACCCTAGCACCCCCTAGCAACACCCTAGCAACCACCTAGAACTACATAGCAACCACCTAACAACACACTAGCAACCACCTGGAACACCATAGCAAATGCCTGGCAACACCCTAGGAACCACCTAGAACTCCATAGCAACCACCTAGCAACACCATAGCAACCACCTGGAACACCATAGCAACCACCTAGCAACACCCTAGCAACCACCTGTAACACCATAACAATTGCCTAGCAACACCCTAGTAACCGCCTATAACTCCATAGCAACCACCTAGCAACATCCTAGCAACCACCTAGAATACCCTAGCAACACTCTAGCAACCACCTATAACTCCATAGCAACCACCTAGCAACATCCTAGCAACCACTTAGAATACCCTAGCAACCCACTAGCAACACCCTAGCAACCACCTAGAACTCCATAGCAACCACCTAACAACACACTAGCAACCACCTGGAACACCATAGCAAATGCCTAGCAACACCCTAGCAACCAGCTATAACTCTATGGCAACCACCTAGCAACACCATAGCAACCGCCTAGAACTCCATAGCAACCACCTAGCAACACCCTAGTAACCACCTAGCAACACCATAGCAATCGCCGATAACTCCATAGCAACTGCCTAGCAACACCCTAGCAACCACCTGGAACACCCTAGCAACCACCTAGAATACCCTAGCAACCGCCTATAACTCCATAGCAACCACCAAGCAACATCCTAGCAACCACCTAAAACACCATAGCAAATGCCTAGCAACACCCTAGCAACTGGCTATAACTCCATAGCAACCACCTAGCAACACCATAGCAACCACCTAGAACTCCATAGCAACCACCTAGCAACACCCTAGCAACCACCTGGAATACCATAGCAACACCCTAGCAACTACCTGGAACACCATAACAACTGCCTAGCAACACCCTAGCAACCACCTGGAACACCATAGCAACGACCTAGCAACACCCTAGCAACCACCTGGAACACCATAACAACAGCCTAGCAACACCCTAGCAACCGCCTATAACGCCACAGCAACCACCTAGCAAGATCCTAGCAACCACTTAGAATACCCTAGCACCCCCTAGCAACACCCTAGCAACCACCTAGAACTACATAGCAACCACCTAACAACACACTAGCAACCACCTGGAACACCATAGCAAATGCCTGGCAACACCCTAGGAACCACCTAGAACTCTATAGCAACCACCTAGCAACACCATAGCAACCACCTGGAACACCATAGCAACCACCTAGCAACACCCTAGCAACCACCTGGAACACCATAACAATTGCCTAGCAACACCCTAGTAACCGCCTATAACTCCATAGCAACCACCTAGCAACATCCTAGCAACCACTTAGAATACCCTAGCAACCCACTAGCAACACCCTAGCAACCACCTAGAACTCCATAGCAACCACCTAACAACACACTAGCAACCACCTGGAACACCATAGCAAATGCCTAGCAACACCCTAGCAACCAGCTATAACTCTATGGCAACCACCTAGCAACACCATAGCAACCGCCTAGAACTCCATAGCAACCACCTAGCAACACCCTA
Source organism: Anguilla anguilla (assembly GCF_013347855.1). Classification (NCBI taxonomy): domain Eukaryota; kingdom Metazoa; phylum Chordata; class Actinopteri; order Anguilliformes; family Anguillidae; genus Anguilla; species Anguilla anguilla. The sequence continues at coordinate 29,041,521 of NC_049207.1, forward strand.
GTAACCACCTAGCAACACCATAGCAATCGCCGATAACTCCACAGCAACTGCCTAGCAACACCCTAGCAACCACCTGGAACACCCTACCAACCACCTAGAATACCCTAGCAACCGCCTATAACTCCATAGCAACCACCAAGCAACATCCTAGCAACCACCTAAAACACCATAGCAAATGCCTAGCAACACCCTAGCAACTGGCTATAACTCCATAGCAACCACCTAGCAACACCATAGCAACCACCTAGAACTCCATAGCAACCACCTAGCAACACCCTAGCAACCACCTGGAATACCATAGCAACACCCTAGCAACTACCTGGAACACCATAACAACTGCCTAGCAACACCCTAGCAACTGCCTATAACTCCATAGCAACCACCTAGCAACATCCTAGCATCCACTTAGAATACCCTAGCAACGCCCTAGCAACACCCTAGCAACACCATAGTAACCACCTAAAACTCCATAGCATCCACCTAGCAACACTATTGCAACCACCTAAAATACCTTAGCAACCACCTAGCAACACCCTAGCAACCACCTGGAACACCATAACAACTGCCTAGCAACACCCTAGCAACCGCCTATAACTCCATAGCAACCGCATAGCAACATCCTAGCAACCACCTAGAAAATCCTAGCAACTATCTAGCAACACCCTAGCAACCGTCTAGAACTCAATAGCAACCACCTAACAACACACTAGCAACCACCTGGAACTCCATAGCAATTGCCTAGCAACACCCTAGCACCGCCTATAACTCCATAGCAACCAACTAGCAACATCCTAGCAACCACCTTGAATACCCTAGCAACACCCTAGCAACCACCTTGAATACCCTAGCAACACCCTAGCAACCGCCTTTAACTCCATAGCAAATGCCTAGCAACACCCTAGCAACCGCCTTTAACTCCATAGCAAATGCCTAGCAACGCCATAGCAACCGGCTATAACTCCATAGCAAACACCTAGCAACACCATAGTAACCACCTAGAACTCCATAGCATCCACCTAGCAACCACCTAGAATACCCTAGCAACCACCTAGCAACACCCTAGGTACCACCTGGAACACCATAACCACTGCCTAGCAACACCCTAGCAGCCGCCTATATCTCCATAGCAACCACCTAGCAACATCCTAGCAACCACCTAGAACTCCATAGCAACCACCTAGCAACACCCTAGCAACCGCCTAGAACTCCATAGCAACCACCTAGCAACACCCTAGCAACACCCTAGCAACCACCTAGAACTCCATAGCAACCACCTAGCAACACCCTAGCAACGGCCTAGAACTCCATAGCAACCACCTAGCAACACCATAGCAACCACCTAGAACTCCATAGCAACCACCTAGCAACATCCTAGCAACCACTTCGAATACCCTAGCAACCACCTAGCAACACCCTAGCAACCACCTAGAACTCCATAGCAACCACCTAGCAACACCCTAGCAACCGCCTAGAACTCCATAGCAACCGCCTAGCAACACCCTAGCAACCACCTTGAACTCCATAGCAACCACCTAGCAACACCCTAGCAAACGCCTAGAACTCCATAGCGACCACCTAGCAACACCCTAGCAACACCCTAGCAACCACCTAGAACTCCATAGCAACCACCTAGCAACACACTAGCAACGGCCTAGAACTCCATAGCAACCACCTAGCAACACCATAGCAACCACCTAGAACTCCATAGCAACCACCTAGCAACATCCTAGCAACCACTTCGAATACCCTAGCAACCCCCTTGCAACACCCTAGCAACCACCTAGAACTCCATAGCAACCACCTAGCAACACCCTAGCAACCACCTAGAACTCCATAGCAACCACCTAGCAACACCATAGCAACCGCCTAGAACTCCATAGCAACCACCTAGCAACACCCTAGCAACCACCTAGAACTCCATAACAACCACTTGGAACACCATAGCAACCACCTAGCAACATCCTAGCAACCACCTAGAATACCCTAGCAACACCCTAGCAACCGCCTATAACTCCATAGCAACCGCCTAGCAACACCCTAGCAACCACCTAGAACTCCATAGCAACCACCTAGCAACACCCTAGCAACCGCCTAGAACTCCATAGCAACCACCTAGCAACACCCTAGCAACATCCTAGCAACCTCCTAGAACTCCATAGCAACCACCTAGCAACACCCTAGCAACGGCCTAGAACTCCATAGCAACCACCTAGCAACACCATAGCAACCACCTAGAACTCCATAGCAACCACCTAGCAACATCCTAGCAACCACTTCGAATACCCTAGCAACCCCCTAGCAACACCCTAGCAACCACCTAGAACTCCATAGCAACCACCTAGCAACACCCTAGCAACCGCCTAGAACTCCATAGCAACCGCCTAGCAACACCCTAGCAACCACCTAGAACTCCATAGCAACCACCTAGCAACACCCTAGCAACCGCCTAGAACTCCATAGCGACCACCTAGCAACACCCTAGCAACACCCTAGCAACCACCTAGAACTCCATAGCAACCACCTAGCAACACACTAGCAACGGCCTAGCACTCCATAGCAACCACCTAGCAACACCATAGCAACCACCTAGAACTCCATAGCAACCACCTAGCAACACCCTAGCAACCACTTGGAACACCCTAACTGCCTAGCAACACCCTAGAAACGACTTGGAACACCATAGCAACCACCTAGCAACATCCTAGCAACCACCTAGAATACCCTAGCAACACCCTAGCAACCGCCTATAACTCCATAGCAACCGCCTAGCAACACCCTAGCAACCACCTAGAACTCCATAGCAACCACCTAGCAACACCCTAGCAACCGCCTAGAACTCCATAGCAACCACCTAGCAACACCCTAGCAACCGCCTAGAACTCCATAGCAACCGCCTAGCAACACCCTAGCAACCACCTAGAACTCCATAGCAACCACCTAGCAACACCCTAGCAACCGCCTTGAACTCCATAGCGACCACCTAGCAACACCCTAGCAACACCCTAGCAACCACCTAGAACTCCATAGCAAACACCTAGCAACACACTAGCAACGGCCTAGAACTCCATAGCAACCACCTAGCAACACCAAAGCAACCACCTAGAACTCCATAGCAACCACCTAGCAACATCCTAGCAACCACTTTGAATACCCTAGCAACCCCCTAGCAACACCCTAGCAACCACCTAGAACTCCATAGCAACCACCTAGCAACACCCTAGCAACCACCTAGAACTCCATAGCAACCACCTAGCAACACCATAGCAACCACCTAGAACTCCATAGCAACCACCTAGCAACACTCTAGCAACCACCTAGAACTCCATAGCAACCACCTAGCAACAACTTAGCAACGGCCTAGAACTCCATAGCAACCACCTAGCAACACCATAGCAACCACCTAGAACTCCATAGCAACCACCTAGCAACATCCAAGCAACCACTTCGAATACCCTAGCAACCCCCTAGCAACACCCTAGCAACCACCTAGAACTCCATAGCAACCACCTAGCAACACCCTAGCAACCACCTCGAACTCCATAGCAACCACCTAGCAACCCCATAGCAACCGCTTAGAACTCCATAGCAACCACCTAGCAACACCCTAGCAACCACCTAGAACTCCATAGCAACCACCTAGCAACGGCCTAGAACACCATAGCAACCACCTAGCAACACCATAGCAACCACCTAGAATTCCATAGCAACCACCTAGCAACACCCTAGCAACCACCTGGAACACCATAACAACTGCCTAGCAACACCCTAGCAACCGCCTAGAACTCCATAGCGACCACATAGCAATATCCTAGCAACCACTTTGAATACCCTAGCAACCACCTAGCAATGCCCTAGCAACCACCTGGAGCTCAATAGTAACCACCTGAAACTCCATAGCAACCACCTAGCAGCACCCTAGCAACTGCCTCAGACATCATAGCAACTACCTACCACTGTTCACTCCGTTCAGCACAAAGTCGACTTTGCGTTGGCGGCAACCACACTTCACAATTTCTGCAGGAATTGTCTAGTTAGTGTGGTTGCCTTATGGCAACTACACTATTATTATTGCACATATTATTATTATTATTATTATTCTTTATTATTTATTCCGCCCATTTTTTGGACCGCTACTCCTCCCAGAGTTTTCGCAGCACATACACGTGCAATATGTCAAATCGAGCGGCTTGATCGGGAATGGTGTGCTAATGGTGTGCAACATCCTAGCAACCACTTCGAATACCCTAGCAACCCCCTAGCAACACCCTAGCAACCAGCTAGAACTCCATAGCAACCACCTAGCAACACCCTAGCAACCACCTAGAACTCCATAGCAACACCATAGCAACCGCCTAGAACTCCATAGCAACCACCTAGCAACACCCTAGCAACCACCTAGAACTCCATAGCAACCACTTGGAACACCATAGCAACCACCTAGCAACATCCTAGCAACCACTTGGAACACCATAGCAACCACCTAGCAACCGCCTATAACTCCATAGCAACTGCCTAGCAACACCCTAGCAAAAACCTAGAACTCCATAGCAACCACCTGGCAACACCCTAGCAACCGCCTAGAACTCCATAGCAACCACCTAGCAACACCCTAGCAACACCCTAGCAACCACCTAGAACTCCATAGCAACCACCTAGCAACACCCTAGCAATGGCCTAGAACTCCATAGCAACCACCTAGCAACACCATAGCAACTGCCTAGAACTCCATAGCAACCACCTAGCAACACCCTAGCAACCACCTAGAACTCCATAGCAACCACCTAGCAACACCCTAGCAACCGCCTAGAACTCCATAGCGACCACCTAGCAACACCCTAGCAACACCCTAGCAACCACCTAGAACTCCATAGCAAACACCTAGCAACACACTAGCAACGGCCTAGAACTCCATAGCAACCACCTAGCAACACCAAAGCAACCACCTAGAACTCCATAGCAACCACCTAGCAACATCCTAGCAACCACTTCGAATACCCTAGCAACCCCCTAGCAACACCCTAGCAACCACCTAGAACTCGATAGCAACCACCTAGCAACACCCTAGCAACCACCTAGAACTCCATAGCAACCACCTAGCAACACCATAGCAACCGCCTAGAACTCCATAGCAACCACATAGCAACACCCTAGCAACCACCTAGAACTCCATAGCAACCACCTAGCAACAACTTAGCAACGGCCTAGAACTCCATAGCAACCACCTAGCAACACCATAGCAACCACCTAGAACTCCATAGCAACCACCTAGCAACATCCAAGCAACCACTTCGAATACCCTAGCAACCCCCTAGCAACACCCTAGCAACCACCTAGAACTCCATAGCAACCACCTAGCAACACCCTAGCAACCGCCTCGAACTCCATAGCAACCACCTAGCAACCCCATAGCAACCGCTTAGAACTCCATAGCAACCACCTAGCAACACCCTAGCAACCACCTTGAACTCCATAGCAACCACCTAGCAACGGCCTAGAACACCATAGCAACCACCTAGCAACACCATAGCAACCACCTAGAATTCCATAGCAACCACCTAGCAACACCCTAGCAACCACCTGGAACACCATAACAACTGCCTAGCAACACCCTAGCAACCGCCTAGAACTCCATAGCGACCACCTAGCAATATCCTAGCAACCACTTTGAATACCCTAGCAACCACCTAGCAATGCCCTAGCAACCACCTGGAGCTCAATAGTAACCACCTGAAACTCCATAGCAACCACCTAGCAGCACCCTAGCAACTGCCTCAGACATCATAGCAACTACCTACCACTGTTCACTCCGTTCAGCACAAAGTCGACTTTGCGTTGGCGGCAACCACACTTCACAATTTCTGCAGGAATTGTCTAGTTAGTGTGGTTGCCTTAGGGCAACTACACTATTATTATTGCACATATTATTATTATTATTATTAGTGTGGTTGCCTTAGGGCAACTACACTATTATTATTGCACATATTATTATTATTATTATTCTTTATTATTTATTCCGCCCATTTTTTGGACCGCTACTCCTCCCAGAGTTTTCGCACCACATACACGTGCAATATGTCAAATCGAGCGGCTTGATCGGGAATGGTGTACTATTACTTTGTGGAAAGATTGGTTGCACGGTTTTTGAAAAATTTGAATTTTTGTGGGCAATTTTTCCCATAGAGAATGAATGGCGGAATGTTCACCTTTGTGATGTCACAATGCTCTGTCTTCTCACCCTTGTGATGTCACAATGCCCTGTGTTCTAGCAGCAGTACTCTGGTCTCTCTCTAGATTTGAACATTCGGCCATTCATCTCTATGGGGAAAAATTGCCCACAAATTGTGCAATGCCTCATTGGACATGGTAGAGAGTCCTTTGTCCATTGGTGGAGATCAGCCTCGCCCCCCTTCCTGATTGGCCGATGTTTGATATTTCATAACTTTTGAACAATTTGTCATAGAGAACTATGGGTCGCGTCATTGGACTCAGTAAAGACCTAGCAACCGCCTAGAACTCCATAGCAACCCCCTAGCAACACCCTAGCAACCACCTAAAACACCCTAGCAATGGCCAAGAACTCCATAGCAACCACCTAACAACACACTAGCAACCACCTATAACTCCATAGCAACCGCCTAGCAACACCCTAGCAACCGCCTATAACTCCATAGCAACCACCTAGCAACACCCTAGCAACCGCCTAGAACTCCATAGCAACCACCTAGCAACACCCTAGCAACACCCTAGCAACCACCTAGAACTCCATAGCAACCACCTAGCAACACCCTAGCAACGGCCTAGAACTCCATAGCAACCACCTAGCAACACCCTAGCAACCACCTAGAACTCCATAGCAACCACCTAGCAACACCATAGCAACCACTTAGAAAACCCTAGCAACCCCCTAGAAACACCCTAGCAACCACCTATAACTCCATAGCAACCACCTAGCAACACCCTAGCAACCGCCTATAACTCCATAGCAACCACCTAGCAACACCCTAGCAACCGCCTAGAACTCCATAGCAACCACCTAGCAACACCCTAGCAACACCCTAGCAACCACCTAGAACTCCATAGCAACCACCTAGCAACACCCTAGCAACGGCCTAGAACTCCATAGCAACCACCTAGCAACACCCTAGCAACCACCTAGAACTCCATAGCAACCACCTAGCAACACCATAGCAACCACTTAGAATACCCTAGCAACCCCCTTGAAACACCCTAGCAACCACCTATAACTCCATAGCAACCACCTAGCAACATCCTAGCAACCACCTAGAATACCCTAGCAACACCCTAGCAACCGCCTATAACTCCATAGCAACCGCCTAGCTACACGCTAGCAACCACCTAGAACTCCATAGCAACCACCTAGCAACACCCTAGCAACACCCTAGCAACCACCTAGAACTCCATAGCAACCACCTAGCAACACCCTAGCAACGGCCTAGAACTCCATAGCAACCACCTAGCAACACCATAGCAACCACCTAGAACTCCATAGCAACCACCTAGCAACATCCTTGCAACCACTTCGAATACCCTAGCAACCCCCTAGCAACAGCCTGGCAACCACCTAGAACTCCATAGCAACCACCTAGCAACACCCTAGCAACCGCCTAGAACTCCATAGCAACCGCCTAGCAACACCCTAGCAACCGCCTAGAACTCCATAGCAACCACCTATCAACACCCTAGCAACACCCTAGCAACCACCTAGAACTCCATAGCAACCACCTAGCAACACACTAGCAACGGCCTAGAACTCCATAGCAACCACCTAGCAACACCATAGCAACCACCTAAAACACCCTAACAACGGCCTAGAACTCCATAGCAACCACCTAACAACACACTAGCAACCACCTATAACTCCATAGCAACCGCCTAGCAACACCCTAGCAACCACCTAGAACTCCATAGCAACCACCTAGCAACACCCTAGTAACTGCCTAGAACTCCATAGCAACCACCTAGCAACCCCCTAGCAACACCCTAGCAACCACCTAGAACTCCATAGCAACCACCTAGCAACACCCTAGCAACGGCCTAGAACTCCATAGCAACCACCTAGCAACACCATAGCAACCACCTAGAACTTCATAGCAACCACCTAGCAACATCCTAGCAACCACTTCGAATACCGTAGCAACCCCGTAGCAACAGCCTAGCAACCACCTAGAACTCCATAGCAACCACCTAGCAACACCCTAGCAACCACCTAGAACTCCTTAGCAACCACCTAGCAACACCCTAGCAACGGCCTAGAACTCCATAGCAACCATCTAGCAACACCATAGCAACCACCTAGAACTCCATAGCAACCACCTAGCAACATCCTAGCAACCACTTCGAATACCCTAGCAACCCCCTAGCAACACCCTAGCAACCACCTAGAACTCCATAGCAACCACCTAGCAACACCCTAGCAACCGCCTCGAACTCCATAGCAACCGCCTAGCAACACCCTAGCAACCACCTAGAACTCCATAGCAACCACCTAGCAACACCCTAGCAACCGGCTATAATTCCATAGAAACCACCTTGCAACACCATAGCAACCACCTAGCAACACCCTAGCAACAAGCTGGAACACCATAACAACTGCCTAGCAACACCCTAGCAACCGCCTATAACTCCATAGCAAATGCCTAGCAACACCCTAGCAAACGCTATAACTCCATAGCAACCACCTAGCAACACCCTAGCAACCACCTGGAACACCATAGCAACCACCTAGCAACACCCTTGCAACCACCTGGAACACCATAACAACTGCCTAGCAACACCCTAGCAACCACCTATAACTCCATAGCAACCACCTAGAATACCCTAGCAACACCCTAGCAACTACCTATAACTCATAGCAACCACCTAGCAACATCCTAGCAACCACTTAGAATACCCTAGCAACCCCCTAGCAACACCCTAGCAACCACCTGGAACACCATAACAACTGCCTAGCAACTCCATAGCAACCACCTAGAACTCCATAGCAACCACCTAACAACACACTAGCAACCACCTGGAACACCATAGCAACCACCTAGCTACACCCTATCAACCACCTGGAACACCATAACAACTACCCAGAAACACCCTAGCAACCGCCTATAACTCCATAGCAACCACCTAGCAACATCCTAGCAACCACCTAGAATACCCTAGAAACACCCTAGCAACTGCCTATAACTCCATAGCAAATGCCTAGCAACACCCTAGCAACCGGCTATAACTCCATAGCAACCACCTCGAAACACCCTAGCAACCACCTGGAACACCATAACAACTGCCTAGCAACATCCTAGCAACCGCCTAGAACTCCATAGCAATGACCTAGCAGCACTCTAGCAACCACCTAGAACTCCATAGTATCCACCTAGCAACACCCTGGCAACCACCTAGCAACATCCTAGCAACCACCTAGAATACCCTAGCAACACCCTAGCAACCGCAAATAACTCCATAACAACTGCCTAGCAACACCCAAGCATCCACCTAGAACTCCATAGTATCCACCTAGCAACACCCTAGCAACCACCTGGAACACCATAACAACTGCCTAGCAACACCCTAGCAACCGCTTATAATTCCATAGCAACGACCTAGCAACATCCTAGCAACCACCTAGAATACCCTAGCAACCACCTGGAACACCATAGCAAATGCCTAGCTACACCCTAACAACCGGCTATAACTCCAGAGCAACCACCTAGAACTCCATAGCAACCACCTAGCAACACCCTAGCAACCACCTAGCAACACCCTAGCAACCACCTGGAACACCATAGCAACCACCTAGCAACACCCTAGCAAAAACCTGGAACACCATAACAACTGCCTAGCAACACCCTAGCAACTGCCTATAACTCCATAGCAACCACCTAGATACATCCTAGCAACCACCTAGAATATCCTAGATACACCCTAGCAACCACCTATAACTCCATAGCAAATGCCTAGCAACACCCTAGCAACCACCTATAACTCCATAGCAACCACCTAGCAACACTCTTGCAACCACCTGGAACACCATAGCAACCACCTAGCAACACCCTAGCAACCACCTAGAACACCATAGCAACCACCTAGCAACACCCTAGCAACCACCTGGAACCCCATAACAACTGCCTAGCAACACTCTAGCAACCACCTATAACTCCATAGCAACTACCTAGCAACATCCTAGCAACCACCTAGAATACCCTAACACCCTAGCAACCGCCTATAACTCCATTGCAAATGCCTAGGAACACCCTAGCAACCGGCTATAACTCCATAGCAACCACCTAGCAACACCCTAGCAACCACCTGGAACACCATAACAACTGCCTAGCAACACCCTAGCAACCGCCTATAACTCCATAGCAACCACCTAGCAACATCCTAGCAACCACCTAGAATACCCTAGCAACACCCTAGCAACTGCCTATAACTCCATAGCAAATGCCTAGCAACACCCTAGCAAACGGCTATAACTCCATAGCAACCACCTGGAACACCATAACAACTGCCTAGCAACACCCTAGCAACCGCCTATAACTCCATAGCAACGACCTAGCAACATCCTAGCAACCACCTGGAACACCATAACAACTGCCTAGCAACACCCTAGCAACCGCCTAGAACTCCATAACAACCACCTAGCAACCACTTAGAATACCGTAGCAACCCCCTAGCAACACCCTAGCAACCACCTAGAACTCCATAGCAACCACCAAACAACACACTAGCAACCACCTGGAACACCATAGTAAATGCCTGGCAACACCCTAGCAACCACCTAGAATTCCATAGCAACCACCTAGGAACACCCTAGCGACCACCAGGAAAACCATAACAACTGCCTAGCAACACCCTAGCAACTGCCTATAACTCCATAGCAACCACCTAGCAACATCCTAGATACCACCTAGAATACCCTAGCAACACCCTAGCAACCGCCTATAACTCCATAGCAACCACCTAGCAACATCCTAGCAACCACTTAGAATACCCTAGCAACCACCTAGCAACACCCTAGCAACCACATAGAACTCCATAGCAACCACCTAACAACACACTAGCAACCACCTGGAACACCATAGCAAATGCCTAGCAACACCCTAGCAACCGGCTATAACTCTATAGCAACCACCTAGCAACACCATAGCAATCGCCTAGAACTCCATAGCAACCACCTAGCAACACCCTAGTAACCACCTAGCAACACCATAGCAACCGCCTATAACTCCATAGCAACCACCTAGCAACATCCTAGCAACCACCTAGAATAACCTAGCAACACCCTAGCAACTGCCTATAACTCCATAGCAACCACCTAGCAACATCCTAGCAACCACCTAGAATACCCTAGCAACACCCTAGCAACTGCCTATAACTCCATAGCAAATGCCTAGCAACACCCTAGCAACCGGCTATAACTCCATAGCAACCACCTAGCAACACCCTAGCAACCACCTGGAACACCATAACAACTGCCTAGCAGCACACTAGCAACCTCCTAGAACTCCATAGCAACCCCCTAGCAACATCCTAGCAACCGGCTCTAACTCCATAGCAACGACCTAGCAACACCATAACAACCAGCTAGAAAACCCTAGCAACCGTCTAGAATTCCATAGCAACCACCTGGAACACCATAACAAATGCCTAGCAACACCCTAGCAAGCGGCTATAACTCCATAGCAACCACCTAGCAACACCATAGCAACCACTTAGAACTTCATAGCAACCACCTATAAACACCCTAGCAACCACCTGGAACACCATAGCAACCACCTAAAAACACCCTAGCTACAACCTGGAACACCATAACAACTGCCTAGCAACAGCCTAGCAACCGCCTAGAATTCCATAGCAACCACCTGGAAAACCATAGCAAATGCCTAGCAACACCCTAGCAACCAGCTATAACTCCATAGCAACGAACTAGCAACACCATAGCAACCACTTAGAATTCCCTAGCAACCCCCTAGCAACACCCTAGCAACCACCTATAACTCCATAGCAACCACCTAGCAACATCCTAGCAACCACCTAGAATACCCTAGCAACACCCTAGCAACCGCCTATATCTCCATAGCAACCGCCTAGCAACACCCTAGCAACAACCTAGAACTCCATAGCAACCACCTAGCAACACCCTAGCAACCGCCTAGAACTCCATTGCAACCACCTAGCAACACCCTAGCAACCACCTAGAACTCCATAGCAACCACCTAGCAACACCCTAGCAACGGCCTAGAACTCCTTAGCAACCACCTAGCAACACCATAGCAACCGGCTATAACTCCATAGCAACCACCTAGCAACACCCTAGCAACCACCTGGAACACCATAACAACTGCCTAGCAACACCCTAGCAACCGCCTAGAACTCCATAGCAACCACCTACCAACCACTTAGCATACCCTAGCAACCACCTAGCAATGCCCTAGCAACCACCTGGAGCTCAATAGCAACCACCTGAAACTCCATAGCAACCACCTAGCACCACCCTAGCGACCGCCTAGAATTCCATGAAACCACTTAGACCTCCATAGAACCACCTAGCAACACCCTAGCAACTGCCTCAGACATCATAGCAACTACCTACCACTGTTCACTCTGTTCAGCACAAAGTGGACTTTGCGTTGGCGGCAACCACACTTCACAATTTCTGCAGGAATTGTCTAGTTATTCTTTATTATTTATTCCGCCCATTTTTTGGACCGCTACTCCTCCCAGAGTTTTCGCACCACATACACGTGCAATATGTCAAATCGAGTGGCTTGATCGGGAATGGTGTGCTATTACTTTGTGGAAAGATTGGTTGCACGGTTTTTGAAAAATTTGAATTTTTGTGGGCAATTTTTCCCATAGAGAATGAATGGCGGAATGTTCACCTTTGTGATGTCACAATGCTCTGTCTTCTCACCCTTGTGATGTCACAATGGTTTCTTCTAGCAGCAGTACTCTGGTCTCCCTCTAGATTTGAACATTCTGCCATTCATCTCTATAGGGAAAAAATTCCCGCAAATTGTGCAATGCCTCATTGGCCATGGTAGAGAGTCCCTTGTCCATTGGTGTAGATCAGCCTCGCCCCCCTTCCTGATTGGCCGATGTTTGATATTTCATAACTTTTGAACCGTTTGTCATAGAGAACTATGGGTGGCGACATTGGACTCAGTAAAGACCTAGCAACCGCCTAGAACTCCATAGCAACCCCTAGCAACATCCTAGCAACCGACTCTAACTCCATAGCAACAACCTAGCAACACCCTAGCAACCGGCTATTACTCCATAGCAACCACCTAGCAACACCATAGCAACCACCTAGAACTCCATAGCAACCACCTAGCAACACCCTAGCAACCACCTGGAACACCATAGCAACCACCTAGCAACACCCTAGCAACGACCTGGAACACCATAGCAACCAGCTAGCAACACCTTAGCAACCACCTGGAACACCATAGCAACCACCTAGCAACACCATAGCAACCGCCTAGAACTCCATAGCAACCACCTAGCAACACCCTAGCAACCACCTAGAACTCCATAGCAACAACCTAACAACACACTAGCAACCACCTGGAACACCATAGCAAATGCCTGGCTACACCCTAGCAACCACCTAGAACTCCATAGCAACCACCTAGCAACACCATAGCAACCACCTAGCAACCACCTGGAACACCATAACAACAGCCTAGCAACACCCTAGCAACCGCTTATAACTCCATAGCAACCACCTATCAACATCCTAGCAACCACTTAGAATACCCTAGCAACCCCCTAGCAACACCCTAGCAACCACCTAGAACTCCATAGCAACCACCTAACAACACACTAGCAACCACCTGGAACACCATTGCAAATGCCTGGCTACACCCTAGCAACCACCTAGAACTCCATAGCAACCACCTAGCAACACCATAGCAACCACCTAGCAACACCCTAGCAACCACCTGGAACACCATAACTGCCTAGCAACACCCTTGCAAACGCCTATAACTCCATAGCAACCACCTAGCAACATCCTAGCAACCACCTAGAATACCCTAGCAACACCCTAGCAACCGCCTATAACTCCATAGCAACCACCTAGCAACATCCTAGCAACCACTTAGAATACCCTAGCAACCCCCTAGCAACACCCTAGCAACCACCTAGAACTCCATAGCAACCACCTAGCAACACCCTAGCAACTGCCTAGAACTCCATAGCAACCACCTAGCAACACCACAGCAACAGCCTAGAACTCCATAGCAACCACCTAGCAACACTTTAGCAACACCCTAGCAACCACCTAGAACTCCATAGCAACGACCTAGCAACACCCTAGCAACCACCTAGAACTCCATAGCAACCACCTAGCAACACCATAGCAACCGCCTAGAACTCAATAGCAACCACCCAGCAACACCCTAGCAACCACCTAGCAACACCATAGCAACCGCCTAGAACTCCATAGCAACCACCTAGCAACACTCTAGCAACCACCTGGAACACCATAGCAACCACCTAGCTACACCCTAGCAACTGCCTATAACTCCATAGCAAATGCCTAGCAACACCCTAGCAACCGGCTATAACTCCATAGCAACCACCTAGCAACACCCTAGCAACCACCTGGAACACCATAACAACTGCCTAGCAACACCCTAGCAACCGACTAGAACTCCATAGCGACCACCTAGCAATATCCTAGCAACTACTTTGAATACCCTAGCAACCACCTAGCAATGCCCTAGCAACCACCTGGAGCTCAATAGTAACCACCTGAAACTCCATGGCAACCACCTAGCAGCACCCTAGCAACTGCCTCAGACATCATAGCAACTACCTACCACTGTTCACTCCGTTCAGCACAAAGTCGACTTTGCGTTGGCGGCAACCACACTTCACAATTTCTGCAGGAATTGTCTAGTTATTATTATTATTTATTCCACGCATTTTTGGACCGCTACTCCTCCCAGAGTTTTCACACCACATACGCGTGCAATATGTTAAATCGAGCGGCTTGATCGGGAATGGTGTGCTATTACTTTTTGGAAAGTTTGGGTGGACGGTTTTTGAAAAATTTGAATTTTTGTGGGCAATTTTTCCCATAGAGAATGAATGGTGGAATGTTCACCTTTGTGATGTCACAATGCTCTGTCTTCTCACCCTTGTGATGTCACAATGGTCTGTCTTCTAGCAGCAGTACTCTGGTCACTCTCTAGATTTGAACATTCTGCCATTCATCTCTATGGGGAAACATTGCCCACAAATTGTGCAATGCCTCATGGGACATAGTAGAGAGTCCTTTGTCCATTGGTGGAGATCAGCCTTGCCCCCCTTCCTGATTGGCCGATGTTTGATATTTCATAACTTTTGAACCGTTTGTCATAAAGAACTATGGGTCACGTCATTGGACTCAGTAAAGACCTAGCAACCGCCTAAAACTCCATAGCAACCCCCTAGCAACACCCTAGCAACCACCTAGAACACCCCAGCAACCGCCTTGAACTCCATAGCAACCACCTAACAACACACTAGCAACCACCTGGAACACCATAGCAAATGCCTAGCAACACCCTAGCAACCGGCTATAACGCCATAGCAACCACCTAGCAACACCATAGCAACCACCTAGAACACCATAGCAACCACCTAGCAACACCCTAGCAACCACCTGGAACTCAATAGCAACCACCTAGCAACACCTTAGCAACAATCTGGAACACCATAACAACTGCCTAGCAACACCCTAGCAACCACCTAGCAACACCCTAGCAACCACCTGGAACCCAATAGCAACCACCTAGCAACACCTTAGCAACAATCTGGAACACCATAACAACTGCCTAGCAACATTCTAGCAACCACCTGGAACACCATAGCAATGACCTAGCAACACCCTAGCAACCACCTGGAACACCATAACAACTGCCTAGCAACACCCTAGCAACCGCCTATAACTGCATAGCAACCACCTAGCAACATCGTAGCAACCACTTAGAATACCCTAGCAACCACCTAGAACTCCATAGCAACCCCCTAGCAACACCCTAGCAACCACCTAGAACACCCTAGCAACCGCCTAGAACTCCATAGCAACCACCTAGCAACACCCTAGCAACCACCTGGAACACCATAGCAACGACCTAGCAACACCCTAGCAACCACCTGGAACACCATAACAACTGCCTAGAAACACCCTAGCAACCACCTAGAACTCCATAGCAACCACCTAGCAACATCCTAGCAACTTCTTAGAATACCCTAGCAACCCCCTAGCAACCACCTAGAACTCCATAGCAACCACCTAACAACACACTAGCAACCACCTGGAACACCATAGCAAATACCTGGCAACACCCTAGCAACCACCTAGAACTCCATAGCAACCACCTAGCAACACAATAGCAACCACCTGGAACACCATAGCAAACACCTAGCAACACCCTAGCAACCACCTGGAACACCATAAAAACTGCCTAGCAACACCCTAGCAACCACCTATAACGCCATAGCAACCACCTAGCAACCACTTAGAATACCCTAGCAACACCCTAGCAACCACCAAGAACTCCATAGCAACCACCTAACAACACACTAGCAACCACCTGGAACACCATAGCAACCACCTAGCAACACCCTAGCAACCACCTGGAATACCACAGCAACCACCTAGCAACACCATAGCAACCATCTAGAACTCCATAGCAACCACCTAGCAACACCCTAGCAACCGCCTATAACTCCATAGCAACCACCTAGCAACATCCTAGCAACAACTTAGAATACCCTAGAAACCATCTAACAATGTCCTAGCAACCGCCTATAACTCCATAGCAACCACCTAGCAACATCCTAGCAACAACTTAGAATACCCTAGAAACCATCTAACAATGTCCTAGCAACCACCTGGAGCTCCACAGCAACCACCTGAAACTCCATAGCAACCACCTAGCATCACCCTATCAACCACCTAGAATTCCATGAAACCACCTAGAACTCCATAGAACCACCTAGCAACACGTTAGCAACTGCCACAAACATCATAGCAACTACCTACCACTGTTCATTCTGTTCAGCAGCAAGTCGACTTTGCATTGGCGGCAACCACACTTCACAATTTCTGCAGGAATTGTCTAGTTTATTATTATTATTATTATTCCACCCATTTTTTGGACCGCTACTCCTCCCAGAGTTTTCACACCACATACACGTGCCATATGTCAAAATGACCGGCTTCTTTGGGAATCGTGTGCTATTACTTTGTGGAAAGTTTCGCTGCACGGTTTTTGAGAAATATTAATTTTTATGCCCAATTTTTCCCCATAGAGATGAATGGAGACGGTGACGTCATTCATATGCGAACGGTGAAGTTACAGCATTGGTCGGCTTTGCACACGTGATGCGGTCAGCTCTACGGTCTCAGCAGGCAGGATAGGAAATAGCTGATTGCGGAAGTGAAAGAACGATATTCAAAATGAAAAATTACAAATGAAAACGCTGTCAGCTAGGTATATCAACAAACATATGGCTTAGGCATACCCAGAAGTCCTCAATAATAATAGTATTTCACGAGACATTACGCTAATTCGTTGACGACGTTTCGTCACATGCAGCGTCTTAGAATGCTAGTGCTAACAAACAGTGAACGGCTTTAATGCGATAATGAGAGCACTTTCGGTTGACCTAAAAAAACGATATAAAAAAACCAACAATATACGTGCTGTTATACCTGGTTAGAAAGCTTATGCTCTCAGCTACTGAATAAACGAATTTTCAAACAAGCCAGACTTTGCGTATTTGCATGCTAGTGCTAACAAAGAGCGAATACGTTCTATGACATGATGACATAGCTTTCGGTTGACCTAAAAAAACGATATTAAAAAAACAAAAATAGACGTGCTGTTATACCTGGTTAGAAAGCTTATGCTCTCAGCTACTGAATAAACGAATTTTCAAACAAGCCAGACTTTGCGTATTTCATGCTAGTGCTAACAAAGAGCGAATACGTTCTATGACATGATGACATAGCTTTCGGTTGACCTAAAAAAACGATATTAAAAAAACAAAAATAGACGTGCTGTTATACCTGGTTAGAAAGCTTATGCTCTCAGCTACTGAATAAACGAATTCTCAAACAAGCCAGACTGTACTGAAAACTGGAACAACGCCGTCAACAGCACGTGTGTAGGCTATCCTGTGTCTATGAGTTCGTATCTAAGGTAACAGATTAAACTCTGAATTGCAGCACAGTTAAATGTTTTTATTTGAATGGTAAAAATGAGCTGAACTTAACGTAAAACCATAAATCAATCACATTAATCTCCCTAGCCCTGTCTTGCTTTTTAAAATGGAGCGGTTGTGCAGTGCAGATATAACGTTTTTCCAAGACCCTCTGAAGTGGCCAGCTAGCTTTATGATTCGCCGTCACTCGTCACAGCATACCGTGAGTAAATCGCTGATCTCAAGTATTGATGAAGGGTTAATTTAGCTCTGAATATGTGTGTTGCAAATGAACTCGTTGCCGTGATGTTATAGCATGTATAGCATACTCTGTATCTGCTTATACTACAGAAACTGTTCACTCCGTTGAGCACAAAGTTGACTGCGTTGGCGGCAACCACACTTCACAATTTCTGCAGGAATTGTCTAGTTATTATTATTATTATTATTCCACCCATTTTTTGGACCGCTACTCCTCCCAGAGTTTTCACACCACATACGCGTGCAATATGTCAAATCGAGCGGCTTGATCGGGAATGGTATGCTATTACTTTTTGGAAAGTTTGGGTGGACGGTTTTTGAAAAATTTGAATTTTTGTGGGCAATTTTTCCCATAGAGAATGAATGGCGGAATGTTCACCTTTGTGATGTCACAATGCTCTGTCTTCTCACCCTTGTGATGTCACAATGGCCTGTCTTCTGGCAGCAGTACTCTGGTCTCTCTCTAGATTTGAACATTCTGCCATTCATCTCTATGGGGAAAAATTGCCCACAAATTGTACAATGCCTCATTGGACATGGTAGAGAGTCCTTTGTCCATTGGTGGAGATCAGCCTCGCCCCCCTTCCTGATTGGCCGATGTTTGATATTTCATAACTTTTGAACCGTTTGTCATAGAGAACTATGGGTCGCGTCATTGGACTCAGTAAAGACCTAGCAACCGCCTAGAACTCCATAGCAACCCCCTAGCAACATCCTAGCAACCGGCTCTAACTCCATAGCAACGACCTAGCAACCGATAACAACCAGCTAGAAAACCCTAGCAACCATCTAGAATTCCATAGCAACCACCTGGAACACCATAGCAAATGCCTAGCAACACCCTAGCAACAATCTGGAACACCATAACAACTGCCTAGCAACACCCTAGCAACCACATGGAACACCATAGCAACGCCCTAGCAACACCCTAGCAACCACCTAGAACTCCATAGCAACCACCTAGCAACACCCTAGCAACCGCCTAGAACTCCATAGCAACCACCTAGCAACACCATAGCAACCGCCTAGAACTCCAAAGCAACCTCCTAGCAACACCCTAGCAACCACCTAGAACTCCATTGCAACCACCTAGCAACACCCTAGGAACGGCCTAGAACTCCATAGCAACCACCTATAAACACCATAGCAACTGCCTAGAACTCCCTAGCAACCACCTAGAACTCCTTAGCAACCACCTACCAAAACCATAGCAACCGCCTAGAACTCCATAGCAACCACCTAGCAACACCATAGCAACCACCTAGAACTCCATGGCAACCCCCTAGCAACATCCTAGCAACCGGCTCTAACTCCATAGCAACGACCTAGCAACCCATAGCAACCAGCTGGAAAACCCTAGCAACCATCTAGAATTCCATAGCAACCGCCTAGAACTCCATAGCAACCACCTA